>NC_037670.1:50100838-50170613 GCF_003255815.1 Theropithecus gelada | reverse complement strand
CACTGCAAGCTCCGCCTCCCGGGTTTACGCCATTCTCCTGCCTCAGCCTCCTGAGTAGCTGGGACTACAGGCGCCCGCCACCTCGCCCGGCTAGTTTTTTGTATTTTTTTTTAGTAGAGACGGGGTTTCACCGTGTTAGCCAGGATGGTCTCGATCTCCTGACCTCGTGATCCGCCGGTCTCGGCCTCCCAAAGTGCTGGGATTACAGGCTTGAGCCACCGTGCCCGGCCATGGAGCTGTGTTCTTACGGAAGATCTTAGCAACCTCGGCATATGGCTGTTTTAGTTCAGGAGTTTCCACCTTTTCCCTTAAAGGAAGTGCTTGGCAGCTTCTCTGGTATGTCTGAGTCGCCTGCATCACCACTCTTGTGCTTTGGGGCCATTATTAAGTAAAATAAAGACTTCTTGGACCCAGGCGCCGCATCACCGTGACGGTAGGTCTGATCACCGAGATGGCTACTGAGTGCCTGGCAGGCAGGGTGGCGTGGACAGCCTGGAATGCTGGACAGAGGGAGGGTTCACGTCCCGGCAGGACAGCTGCTCAGAACAGCATGGAATTGAAAACTCATGAATGGTTTATTTCTGGAATTTTCCACTTAGTATTTTTGGAGCGTGGCTGACCATGGGTAACTGAAACTGTGTGTAAAGGGGACTATTGTGAGGGGCTGTGCACAAATGCTTCCCAGCTCTGCCCTGAAGGCCTGAACGCAGCGCCCCCCACACTCAGGGTCTTGGCCCTGATACCATTCTCTAACCAAAGGAACCAGGGCCAGGCCAGAGAAGGTATTGGATAAGCCAGAGAGTGAAGAATTGCTGAGATGAAGGGGCTTATTGAAATAACACTGGGGGGCCGGGCGCGGTGGCTCAAGCCTGTAATCCCAGCACTTTGGGAGGCCGAGACGGGCGGATCACGAGGTCAGGAGATCGAGACCATCCTGGCTAACACGGTGAAACCCCGTCTCTACTAAAAATACAAAAAACTAGCCGGGCGCGGTGGCGGGCGCCTGTAGTCCCAGCTACTCGGAGGCTGAGGCGGGAGAATGGCGTGAACCCGGGAGGCGGAGCTTGCAGTGAGCCGAGATCGCGCCACTGCACTCCAGCCTGGGTGACAGAGTGAGACTCCGTCTCAAAAAAAAAAAAAAAAAAAAAAAAAAAAAAAAAAAAAAAGAAATAACACTGGGGGATAGGAAGGAGCACACGATGGCCAACCTGGGGCAATTTGAGCATGAAAATAAACAGGCCGGGCCCGGCAGCTCGTCTGCAATTCCAGCACGCTGCGAGGCCGAGGTGGGAGGATCGCTTGAGGCCAGGAGTTCAGCATGAAAATAAACAGGCTGGGCGCAGTGGCTCACACCTGCAATCCCTGCACTGTAGGAGGCCAAGGTGGGAGGATCACGTGAGCCAGAGGTTAAGTCTGCAGTGAGCCACGATTATACCACTGCTCTGCAGCCTGGGCAACAAAGCAGGACCTTGTCTCACACACACACAAAAAAAAATTAATTATTGTAATGGGCTGTAGCTCACAGAATAAATTGGTATCCACTAGTCTATACAAAATAAGTAATTGGGTATCAATGAGGGGAGGGCCAGGTCTGTCTTATTAATTCTAATGTAGAAGGAATTTTGGGAACAGGAAATCGCTATTGCAGAAACCACAGTGGTAACGGGTGCAGATTACAACCCTCAGTGGGCCAGGCGTGGTGGCTCACATCTATAATCCCAACACTGGGAGGCCAAGGCAGGCAGGTCACTTGAGGCCAGGAGTTCGAGACCAGCCTGGCCAACATGGAGAAACCCCGTCTCTACTAAAAATACAAAAATTAGCCGGGACTGGTAGCGCATGTCTGTAATCCCAGCTACTCGGGAGGCTGAGGTGGGAGAATCGCTTAAACCAGGAGGCGGAGGTTGCAGTGAGCTGAGATTGTGCCACCGCCCTCCGGCGTGGGCGACAGAACTGTCTCAAAAAAAAAGAACCCTCAGTTGACATGAAGCGAGTGGTGAGGTGTGGTGTGAAGCAGGTGTCTGCTGAGTCTTGAGAAACCTTCTCTTGAGATGTGTACTCCCTCCAAGGAGACAGTGGTCACATCACAGCAGAGCAGCGGAAGCCCCCCTAACCCAGCAGTCACTGCCGGGAGCGAGCCACACAGGCAACAGCGACCTGGTGACGTCACTGAGAGCACAGTGTCAGCTCTGTTTCTCTTGCCCAACTGCATGACCTGAATGTAATCCCGAGGAGACATCAGACACAGACCCAGACCGAGGGGCCTTCTGCGAAGTGACTGCCAGCGCTCACCCAGTGTTATGTAAGATGTTATTTGGGGAACCGGGTATACACACCGTCCTATTTTTGGAACTTTTTGGAAGTGTGAAATTATTTTGAAATGAGAAAAAATATGCTTTGTATGAAACTGTAGTGGAATAGATTGAGTCAATTCTCATTTCGAAAATAACTTCAAAGAGTTTCCAATAGGGACGATGCCGGCATGAATGGTTTCAGCAGGTCACAGGCTGAGAAGCCCGAGTCCCAAAATAGCGCCCTTGTGTGGACAGCCGGACTCCTTACAAACGCGCAGTAGCTTCCCGACGCTGCCTCTGATTTTCTGGGTCTGGCTGCTGAATGCGCTGTGCTTAAGAATCCAGACACCCTGTTGTTCCTGCCAGAGCTTCTCACAAGATATTTCGGGTAGTTCATCATCTGTCGTGTGCAGAATGCATTTTACTTCTCATACACGCTTGTCATGATAAGCTGGCCACATTATTAAAAGGCTCCCAAAGACAATTTCCAGAACGTTTTCCAAGCGTTCCCCTTGGGATGAGGTAAACCAGAGGCGGCGTGGTCCCAGGCCCGCCCCGGTGTTGCTTCCCAGGAGGGGAGGTCTGACCTGGAGGCCTGGAGCCCCCCAGGGTCGGGTCTGCAGCCCCAGAGCTGATGTGCGGGGTCTCGTGTGCACAGGCCTTGTACCGGAATTCAGCGCTGGCCCTGTTCCACCCAGGCCTCAGGAGCAAGGCAAACCGCCTTCTTCCTGAAGCTTCCTGTGTCGGTTCCTCTGGCCACACTAATAGATTACTGTAAGCCCAGTGGCTTAAAGCACCGCAAGCATTACTATTCCAGAACAGAGTCTACAAGGGGCCCAAGCCAGACAGGATGGCCCACGCCTGTCATCCCGGCAGTTTGGGAGGCCAAGGTGGGAGGATCGCCTGAGGCCAGCCCTGGCAACGTAGTGAAACTCTATCTCTACCAAAAAAAATTGTTTTTAAATTACCCTGGTGTGGTGGTATGCACCTGTAGTCCCAGCTACTCAGGAGGCTGAGGCAGGAGGATCGCTTGAGCCTGGGAGATAGAGGCTGCCGTGCGCTATGATGGCACCACTGCACTTAAGCCCGGGAGGCAGAGCAATACCCTCTCTCAAATTATAAATAGCTCAACAGAGGCTGGGCGCAGTGGCTCACGCCTGTAATCCCAGCACTTTGGGAGTCTGAGGCAGGCAGATCATGAGGTCAGGAGATCAAGACCAGCCTGGCCAATATGGTGAAACCCCGTCTCTATTAAAAATACAAACAGCCAAGTGTGTTGGTGGACGCCTGTAGTCCCAGCTGCTCGGGAGGCTGAGGCAGGAGAATCGCTTGAACCCAGGAGGCGGAGGTTGCAGTGAGCCGAGGTTGTGCCACTGCACTCCAGCCTGGGCAACAAAACAAGACTCCGTCTCAAAAAAAAAAAAAGCCCAACAGCGATGTGTCCCCTTGGGAGGCTCTGGCGTTGAAGCACCTCAGTCAGGGCTGGGACTTGGTCCAGCCTCAAGTCGGCAGCGCGGCCCCTTCCGATCCCTCCGACCCCTGCCTGTGTGCTCCTGTCTCTCCAGCTGTGACCTCCTGCCTCCCTGTCAGGACCCTTGAAACTGCACGGGGTCCTGCTAATCCCGGACCATCCCCATTTCGGTCCCAAACAACCCGATTTGCCATGTAAGCACCATGTTCACAGGTCCCAGGGACCGGGATGCAGACATCTTCAGGGACATTGTTCTGCCCCCACACCTAGTTGTGAGGCATGTGGGTGGCTCAGGCTTGGCCTGGGGCGGCAGCAGGTCCCTCTGGTGGGAGGGGCCCCAGGCCCCCCCCCCCCCGGCTCTGGACAGCCATGCACCTCGACAGGTGTCCGCGCTCAGAGGGGAGGCTGGCGGCCTACTTGTCCACTCTGAAGAGCAGGGGAGCTGGGATCATGACTGGGGGCACTGGGGTTAGTCTGTGGGGCTGCCTGCCAGACAGGGCCAGACAGCGCCCACCCCCCCTTAGCCTGCAGGGGCTGTGTGACCTTCGAGGAAGCAGAAGCGCTGTGGTGGGGGTGGCCCCTGATGGACGGACAGCAGCAGCACCACGGCACCCTTGAGGGTCACCTGCAGAGGCAGAGCCAGGTGCATAGCTGTCAGCTGGGGCAGGGACGGTAGTCTGTGCAGCTAGACCTTTGCTCCAGGAGCCACAGGCTGGGGCCAGGGTCGTGCGTCCTGAAGCCCCAGGCCTTCCTGACTGGGCAGCCCCTTCCCACCATCTGCCCCCACAGCCACCTGCCTGCCACCACCCTCAACCCCCCACTAACCCTGCCAGCTCAGTTTCCAGATGTGGCCCAGATCAGGGCAGCACAGGACAGGTGCCTATGAAGTGTGGGGTTCAGTGAGGGGCTGCAGGGGCTGAGCCAGAGCCTGGGCGGGGCAGGGGTCTACCCACCTGTGGGGGCTGCGATAGAGACCAGGCAGGATGGTCCAGGTAGCGGCCCTTTGGGCACAGACCCTCCCTGGGGTCCCAGCTCTTCTCAGGGCAGACGTGGGAAGCACCAGCCCTCATGGGCGTCCGCTGGGGTGGGGATCCTGCTTCATGGAGGCCTCTCTTTGAGGGGAGTGGCCTGGACGTGGGGCTGGTGGGGGCTGGGATTCTCTGAGGCCACCAGTGCAGATACTAGTCACTATGTCACAGGCCATCCCAAACTCAGGGCCTCACACAGCATCTTCCGGCTCCCACCCTTATGGCTCTGAGGCTGGCTGGGCTCAGCCGGGCGGTTCACACACAGGTGTGAGGAGGCTGGAGTCACTGAGCTCTGCTCTCGATGGATGGGTTCTAGCCCTTGGGTGGGCAGGGTTGGGCCCAGCGCCTCTGTTCCTGGGCTCTGTCCACGTGACCTCTGCAGTGTGGAGGCTGCAGGGGGGCCCGGCTGTGTACATGGAGGTGGGACAGGGGCGAGAGGCCAGGCAGAAGCTGCATCCTCCTGTGACCCCATGTCAGAAGTCACAGGCCACCACCCTGGATGGCCTGGGACAGTCACAGCCCCTCATCCACGTTGGTCCTGCATGGACTGGGACAGTCACAGCCCCCCACTGTGTATGGAGAGGCAGGGCAGGGGCGAGGGGCCAGGCAGAAGCTGCATCCTCCTGTGACCCCATCAGAGGTCACAGGCCGCTGTCCTCCATGGGCTGGGACAACCGCGGCCCCTCGCCCACAGGGGTCCTGCACGGGCTGGGACAGCTGTGGCCCACGTTGCAGGTGGGAGTGAGAGGGGTGTTAAACACACTGGGGGGTGGGACAGGGAGGGGAGGGAAGTGTGGGGAGAGGGTAGATGTGTAGATGGTGGAGAGAGATGATGGTGGTGATGGATCATTCACAGATGACAGATAAACAGATGACAGAGGTAGAGAACAGGGAGACTGCTTGATGATAGATAAACATAGAGATGGCAGTTCACATAGACACAGATGACAGGTCACACAGATAGATGATGGGCGGATGGACAGAGGGGGATGGTGAGTGAGAGGGAGGGAGGGGGCACAGGCAGGGCCCCCAGGAAAGGCAATCCCCGTCTAAGGCTGCGTCCGCCTTTCCTGACTCACGTCCACACCTCCCTCTCTGTGAGGCTGTGGGGTTTCTCCAGCCTGACTCTGCAGAGTGCGGTCTCGTGCCTGCCTCTGGCACAGACAGGCCTGTGGTTCGTTCCCGCAACAGCCCCCATGAGATGGGTGACTCAGCCTCAGTCTCCCCATCTGTTAAAGACATATGGTATCAGCCCGCCTGGGCACTGAGGACTGGAGTGGCCTCTGGTATGGGCGGAGGATTACCTAGGTGCCGAGGCAAGAGACTGAAGGCACAAACTGTTTCAGTATAATAAAGAAAATAGAATAAAAATAGTCATAATACAAATTAGATATAGAGATGATCATGGACAATTATCAATCATTATAAACATTATTAATCATTCGCTTTTAATAGTACTCTTTGTTGCATTACTGATATAACCTAGGATTAAGCGGCGGGTATAGGGTCAGGTGCTGAAGGGACATGGTGAGAAGTGACCTAGAAGGCAAGAGGTGAGCCCTCTGTCACGCCCGCATAAGGGCCGCTTGAGGGCACCTTGGTCAAGCAGTAACGCCAGTGTCTGGGAAGGCACCCGTTACTTAGCAGACCGCAAAAGGGAGTCTCCTTTCCTTGCAGGAGTCAGGGAACACTCTGCTCCACCAGCTTCTTGTGGAAGGCTGGATATGATCCAGGCCTGCCCGCAGTCATCCGGAGGCCTAGACCCCTCCCTGTGGCGCTGTGCTTCAACGGTCACGCTCCTTGTCCACTTTCATGTTCCTCCCATACTCCTGGTTCCTCTTTGAAGTTCTTAGAAGATAGCAGAAGAAATAGTGAAAGTCTTAAAGTCTTTGATCTTTCTTATAAGCGCATAGAAGAAAACGCTGACGTATGCTGCCTTCTCTCTCTGCTTCGGCTGCCTAAGAGGGAAGGGCCGCCGTCCCACGATCACGTGACTTGCTTCACTTTGTCAATCACTTAGAAGATTCACCCTCCTTACCCTGCCCCCTCGTCTTGTATGCATTAAATATCAGCGTGCCCAGCCGTTCGGGGCCACTGGCGGTCTCCGTATCTTGGTGGTAGTGGTTCCCCGGGCCCAGCTGCTTTCTCTTCATCTCTTTGTCTTGTGTCTTTATTTATTACAATCTCTCATCTCTGCACACGGGGAGAACACCCGCTAAGCCTCACAGGGCTGGACCCTACACTCTGGGCAGAGGGGGCCTTTTGGGTTCAGCCCATGCAGCCAAGCAGGAGGAGCTGCTGGATTCTTATTTAAACATGAGAGAAACAGCCTTCAGAACGAGGACGTGCATGCACAGGGCTCACATAAACGGCAGGTTCTGCGTGTGACCACACCCACCATCTGCCCCTCTGTGGCTGGCTCCTGTCACTTAGCACAGCGTGTTCAAGCTTCACCTGTGTCGTGCTGTGTTCATGGCTGAGTCGCACTCTGTGGTGTGTACAGACCATACTTGGCTTATCCACCCATCATCTGGTGGACATTTGGGCTGTTTGCATTTAGGACTGTCCTGAGTAACGCTGGCTGGGAAAGACGGCTCACGCCTATAATCCCAGCACTTTGAGAGGCTGAGGCAGGTGGATCACCTGAAGCCAGGAGCTCAAGACCGGCCTGGGCAACATAGCAAGACTCTGTCTCTACAAGTAAAACCCCCACAAAATTTAGCCGGGCAAAGTGCCACACACCTGTATTCCTAGCTACTCAGAAGGCTCAGGAGGGAGGATTGACTTGAGCCCAAGAGTTTGAGGCTTCAGTGAGCTATGATTGCACCACTGTACTCCAGCCTGGGTGACAGAGCAAGACCTTATCTTGAAAAAAATAAATAATAAGGCCGGGCGCAGTGGCTCACCCCTGTAATCCCAGAATTTGGGGAGGCTGAGGTGAGTGGATCATGAGGTCAAGAGTTCAAGACCAGCCTGACCAACATGGTGAAACCCCCATCTCTATTAAAAACACACAAATTAGCCGTGCGTCGTGGCAGGCACCTGTAATCCCAGCTACTCAGGAGGCTGAGGCAAGAGAATCACTGGAACCCGGGAGGCGGAGCTTGCAGTGAGCCAAGATTGTGCCACTGCACTCCAGCCTGGGCGACGGAGCAAGACTCTGTCTCAAAAAAAAAAAAAAAAGAAAAAGAAAAAAGAAAGAAGGCTGGGTGCAGTGGCTCACGCCTGTCATCCCAGCACTTTGGGAGGCCGAGGCGGGCGGATCACAAGGTCAGGAGATGGAGACCATCCTGGTGAACACAGTGAAACCCCATCTCTACTAAAAATATAAAAAATTAGCCGGGCGTGGTGGCGGGCACCTGTAGTCCCAGCTACTCGGGAGGCTGAGGCAGGAGAATGGCGTGAACCTGGGAGGCAGAGCTTGCAGTGAGCCAAAATCACGCAATTGTACTCCAGCCTGGGCAACAGAGCGAGACTCCGTCTCAAAAAAAAAAAAAAAACGGGGAAGATGCTGCTGAGAACACTTGTGTCCAAGTGCCTGTGGACGTGTTTTCTGCAGTCCTTGGGCGCATACTGGGGAGTGGGTTTCCTGGGTCCCACGGCAGCTCCATGCCAGCCTGTTTTCCAGGGCGGCTGCACTGTCTTCCACCCGGCAGGGCTGTGGGAGGGTCCAGGTTCCCCCATCCTCACCGGTGCTCCTCTTTGTAAATCCTAGCCTCCCCCCACCACCCCAGGTCTTCACTGCATCCTGGTGTGGAGCATCTCGTTGTGGTTTTGATTGGTGTTTCCCTGACAACTAATGGTGCTGAACATTTCCCGTGCCTGTCGGCGGCTGCATGTCTTCCTTGGGGAAGCATGTATTCAGATTCTTTGCCCTTTTTTTCAATTGGTTCACTTGCCTTTTTATTATTGAGTTGTATGAGTTCTTTATAAGTAACTGTTTCTTGAGGTTGCACCAATTTGGGTGTGAACTTTACTGCCTGATGGTCACTGCTGAAAGGGGTCAGGGCTGGGGGAGGAGAGCACCTCCTGGGGTCCTGTGTCGAGTCTGGGCCTCCTCCCCATGCCAAGTGTGTGATTCCGGCCCCAGAGGATCCTGCTGGTCCCAGGCTTCAAGAGATCGCCTGGGAACGCCTGGGCTGTGACTGGAGCGGTCAGGCCAACCCCAGCTGTCCAGTGGGGGAGGGGAGGATGACGGATGCCAGGACCCCTCCCCAGGTGCAGTGCCCAGCTCCATACTTGCCACCAGCCCCTCGGTTATGGGGACAGCTCTCCACGACCCCTTTCTCCATGCCAGCCCCCATCTCTGTTTGGAAAACTAAGCAAAAGATAATGTTCAAATGCCCCAAAACCCAATAAGGCAACCTGTGCACCCACCGTCCCTGGCCTGTCATCTCGAGGAGGCCCCTGCAGACTCCCTGCCCCCGAAGGGGTTTCCGGGTCTAGCCCCACTCCCGGAAAGTGGTGCCAAGACCACCTCTCGTCCTGGGTGGTGTTTCCCTGTCCCCTGCATTTCAGGGCACAGCGGCTGTTTCTGGGGAATCCCTGTGTCTCCTTTAAGCCCTTCCTGAGCAGAGCTCCTTAGGATCCATGCGCTGCTGAGCTCCTACTCCAGGTGCCTGAGGGGTGGCGGGGCCCCCACAGCAGGCAGAAGGCCCAGGAGGGTCTGCACAAGGCCAAAGGCACAGACACAGAGGACAGGGTGGAGGCTGCAGCCAGTGGGCTACCCAGAAGGGGGCCGGCCACATGGGGGCCCAACATCACGACCCCCATCCCCACAAATGAGGCAGGCAGAGCCAGGAGCAGCCCACCCCCGTGCTGAGCCTGGACGTGGAAGACCCCTCCTTGGCCTGCAGGGCGGCCTACTGACTCTCGACCGACCGTCATGTGAGGCGCTGTCCAAGCACAGATAATTGGACTGAATTAGCCCCGGCCCCTGCGCGGGGCGGAGAGGGAAGTGAACCTCACCACCCTCCCCTCCCCTGTGGCAGCTACTGGATTGAGCAACTGCTTGGCTGAGTGTTGGGCAAGATGGTCACAGAGAGGGCCCAGCCCAGCCTCAGTCCATTTGCCCCTTCCCTGGGGACAGCCCCCCTCTACCTGGGAGGAGCTAGCTTCCAACCAAAGTCATCTGCGGGCCTACTGTGTGCAGGCCCCATGCTCAGGAGACGCTGAAGGAGCTCAGCCCTGCTCTCAGGAGCTCCCTGCCCGGGGCCTGCCGCGCGGCCGAGTGGTCACAGGAGGCAGGTGCCTCTAGCTCTGGACTAGGAAGACGCTTGAGGAATGAGTGTCAGGCTCCCTGGTGCAGACGTGCAGGTCAGTGACAATGGGTAGGAGGCTCAGCAGAGCTTGTGGGCCACTGGGCAAGAGCAGGAGCAGGCAGGCCACCTGTCCAGGCCTCTCGCCAGCTGCTGCTGGCTGGAACAGCCTTTGACCAGCACTGGTCTGGGTCTGGCCCGCCCTGAGCTATGCTGTTACCTTCCGGATTCTTCCTGAGTCCTGGGCTCCCCCCTGGCCCCTCCCAACCCTGACCACAGCCACTGGGGGCAGCTGGATCTCAGGACAGCTGTGCTCTCGGGGGTCCAGGCAGGTACTTGTGGACCTCGGCCAGGCAGCCTCCTCTTTTGAAGAATCCCCCTCAGCCCCGACATCTCTTAGATCATGTGGCTCACCACCTCCATGTCATCCTCATGCCTTCCCGTCCCCCGAGTGATGCCACAGTTCCCTTAGCAGGATGGAAGGACAGAGAAGGCAAGACACCCGCCTGCTGGAACCTCCCACGGAGGAGGACCTGGAACAGCAGGCCATCGATGGTCTTGGCTCATACTGGAAGCTCTGGCCTGTTGGGCACCTGCTCCCCTGAGGCCTCCCTGCCGCTATTTCTATTCCTCGTACGATGGCCTCCCCCTCTTTGGGGACCTTGAGTAAAGGCTCTGGGCTCTGTTAGGGTGTGTCGCTTTGTTATATCGTTTTATGTGTATTCCAGTCCTAAGGCGTGTGGCCTCCAGCAAGGGATTGAACCTCCCTGTGCCTCAGTCTTCCCAACTGAAAATAGGGCTTCAATAAGAAAATACATGTCAAGGCCGGGCACAGTGGCTCACACCTGGAATCCCAGCACTTTGGGAGGCCGAGGCGGGCGGATCACAAGGTCAGGAGATCAACACCATCCTGACTAACACGGTGAAACCCCGTCTCTACTAAAAATACAAAAAATTAGCTGGGCGTGGCGGCAGGCACCTGTAGTCCCAGCTACTTGGGAGGCTGAGGCAGGAGAATGGCGTGAACCCGGGAGGCGGAGCTTGCAGTGAGCGGAGATCACGCCACTGCACTCCAGCCTGGGCGACAGAGACTGGGCAACGGACTCCCTCTAAAAAAAAAAAAAAAAGAAAGAAAGAAAGAAAATACATCTCAAGCCGGGCATGGTGGCTCAGGCCTGTAATCCCAGCACTTTCAGAGGCTAAGGCAGGCAGATCATGTGAGTCAGGAGTTCGAGACCAGCCTGAGCAACATGGGGAAACCCCGTCTCTACCAAAAAATAAAAGAATTAGCTGGGCATGGTGGCACCCATTTGTGGTCCCAGCTACTCAGGAGGCTGAGACAGGAGAATCACCTGACCCCAGGAAGCAGAGGTTGCAGTGAGCTGAGATCGTGCCACTGCACTCCAGCCTGGGCGATAGACCAAGACCTGTCTCTAAAAAAGAAAAAAAAGGAAAATACAAGTCAGGCTATTTTTCCTAATACCTAGTGCAGAGCTGCTGCTGTTATTAACATTCATCTGTCTTTATTAGGTGACATTCTCCAAGCTCATGCTGTGTGGTGGATTCCAAGCCTGGCACAGGGACCCAGAGATGGAAATACCACCTATCCCCACCCCAAAGGCTCCCATCTGAGGGAGGAGAAAGACCTGTGTGAATGGTTACAGGGAAAGGGCATGTGATGCCACAGGGCGCATGATCCCAGAGACGCAGACCAAAACAGGCTGCTGTGTTCTGCTTCAGGTGGACAGAGCTTAAGCAGCTCCGTCATTCCACGTCAGCTGGAGCAGGGAGACAGGTGTCTTTGGTGGCACTCTGGTCAGTGCGGCCTCAGTGGAGGCCGTTCCACATCCCATACCATTGCCCTAGGGATGCCACTTTGAGTGCAAATCCAAACGAAACTCTCACAAAGATGAGGCTGTGGGCCGGGCGCGGTGGCTCAAGCCTGTAATCCCAGCACTTTGGGAGGCCGAGACGGGCAGATCACGAGGTCAGGAGATCGAGACCATCTTGGCTAACACGGTGAAACCCCGTCTCTACTAAAAATATAAAAAATTAGCCGGGCAAGGTGGCGGGCGCCTGTAGTCCCAGCTACTCGGGAGGCTGAGGCAGGAGAATGGCGTAAACCCAGGAGGCGGAGCTTGCAGTGAGCTGAGATCCCGCCAGTGCGCTCCAGCCTGGGTGACAGAGCGAGACTCCGTCTCAAAAAATAAAAAAATAAAAATAAAAAAAAAGATGAGGCTGTGTAGACTGTGATTCTGATGCATTCAGAACGCCCTGAATGCTTCTACGCCAGTGACTGGGTGAACAAGTCATGGTCCAGTTGAACTTTTTTTGAGTTTTTTTTTTTTTTTTTTTTTTTTTTTTTTGAGACAGAGTTTCACTCTTGTTGCCCAGGCTGGAGTGCAATGGCACAATCTCAGCTCACTGCAACCTCCACCTCCCAGGTTCATGCGATTCTCCTGCCTCAGCCTCAGCTGGGATTACAGGCATGCGCCACCACGTTCAGCTAATTTCTTCGTATTTAGTAGAGACGAGGTTTCGCCATGTTGGTCAGGCTGGCCTTGAACTCCTGACCTCAGGTGATCCACCTGCCTCGACCTCCCAAAGTGCTAGGATTATAGGCATGAGCCACCACACCCAGCCGAACTTTTGAGTAGAATACAACCATTCAAAAAGAAAGAGTCTGGGCACAGTGCTCACGCCTGTAATCCCAGGACTTTGGGAGGCTGAGACAGGAGGATCACTTGAACCCAGGACTTCAAGACCAGCCTGGCAACATAGGAAGATCCCCATCTCTACCAAAAAAAAAAAAAAATTCTTTTTTTTTAGAGACAAGGTCTCCCCTCTCTTCCCCAGGCTGGAGTGCAGTGACACCATCATAGCTCACTGCAGCCTCAGCTTCTGGGCTCAAGTGATCCTCCTGCCTCCGTCTCCTGAGTAACTGGGACTCCAGGCCCCCACCGTCACACCTGGCTAAATTTTGTATTTGTAGAGATGGGGTCTTGCCATGTTGCCCAGGTTGGTCTCAAACTGCTGAGCTCAAGCGATCCACCGGCCCTGGCCTCCCAAAGTGCTGAGATTACAGCCCTTAGCCAAAACCCTGTCTCCATAAATGATTAAATAAATGAAAGGCCACAGGCCTCAGACCGTTCATTCTGGAAGGGGCTGAGGAATTGTTTGTTAATAGTGGTTGCCTGGAAGGCAGCGGGGGGAGGCTTTCCTTTTTCAGTCTGGTATGTTCCAGTTTGTTTTCAGCCGGGCGTACTGCACTAACAGTATAAGAAGAAAATGGAAAGAATTTGAAAAGACGCTGGGGTGTGCAGAGGAAGGGCACCCAAGTCTGGGGAAGGCGACATCAAAACCAGGCTTTTTGTTACCTGTCAGCCCCCATGTGAAGTCCCGGCCGAGCCCCTCAGCCAGCCTGAGTGGGAGGAGTGCTCAGAGGGTCCCCTCTGTGGGTGGTGGGCAGCTGGGTGGGTCTCAGGGGGAGGCTCCCTCTGGGGCCTCTGCGGCCTCAGTGCCCTGGGATGCTGGCGTTTGTCACTTGCTGGCCGCCCCTCCCAGGCAGGGATGGTGTGAGCGCCCTGGTCCCTAGCGCAGAACACACACGCCTGCCTTGCATGAGCACCCCCATGCCCATGGTCTTGGGGGGCTCGGCAGGTGCCCTCTGCACCCCCCACAGTAGGTGTGCAGGTTCCGTCCCAGCGCGCGTGGCGGCACGAGGGTCCCATCCAGTCCGGCCAGGTTTTGGGGCGGCCTCTCGCCCAGGCAGGTGGGATGCTGCGCGCGGATGAGGGGCGGGCAGCGGGCTACTTCCCGGTGGGTCCCTGGGGCGCGCGGGCTGGGGGCGCCGGAGCGGCCGAGGGAGGAGGCCACACGCTCGCCTGCACCGCTGGGGGCCGCCCGCGGGCCTTGCCGGCCAGAGCGCAGCGTGCGCCCCGGGCCCCGCGCCGGCACTCGCTCAGCGACCGCGGCGGAGACACGAGCGGCGGCGGCGGAGCCCGGAGGGCGGCGGGAATGCGGAACCGGCGCGCGGGCTGAGGCCGCCCGGCATGGCGCAGGGGCGGCGGCGGCGGGCGGCCTGCGCGGGGCCCTAGCGAGCCGGCGGACGCTCCCGGCCCCGGCCCCGGCATCGGCATCGCGGGCGCATCGCGGCCATGGCCAAGGAGCGGCGCAGGGCGGTCCTGGAGCTGCTGCAGCGGCCGGGGAACGCGCGCTGCGCGGACTGCGGCGCCCCGGGTAGGTGTGGGCCGGGTGGGCGCGGGGCCGGGTGGGTCCCGGGTGGGCGCGGGGTGCCGGGTGGGTCCTGGGTGGGCCCCAGGGACCGGGCGGGGGACCGCGGACGCCGCGGGGGTGGCGGTGCTGAACACCGGGCCGGCGCTCGGATGGGGCCCGGGCCCGGCTGCACCTGCGGGACCCGGACGTCTCCCCGGGCCGGGTGGAGCGGGAGGCGCCCCCAGGACCCCCGGAAACCCCCCTGCCGCCGCCTCCCCTCCCCCTCCGGGCTGCGTGTCTGACGGTCACCGCGGACCGCCCGCCGCGTTGCGAAAGCTCGGGCTCCGCACAGAAAGAGGAAATCGGGGCTGGCTGCAGGGAGGGAATGGGCCGCCGGCTGGAGGGCTCTGCTGGACTGTGGGGTCCCCCGGCTCCGGGGCCACCTCGCGGTGACGTCATGCCGCACTCCCTCCCCGCACCGGGGGTCCCTGGGTGTGAGCGGCGCCCCTCCCCCGGCTCCCTGCACCTGGCTGCTCCGGGGCGGGCGCCAGGACAGGTGAGGCCTGGAAGAGGTGGGGCCGGACGCAGGTCCTCGTCCACCTGCCGCCCGCCCGTTCGTTCTCCCGGCCGGGCATCCCTGACTCGGTTCCTAGGTCTGTGGGATTTCAAGGCACAGGAGTCCAAAGGCGCGGAGTCCCTCCCTTCCAGGCCACTGGTCCTGCCATTGGCTGTGAACGGGGCCCAGTGCCCAGACCAGCCCTGCCCTGCTTCGGAGCTGTCAGCCCCAGGCCGGCTGCGCTGTGGGGAGAGGGCCCTGCCAGGGCAGTCCTGCCACCCCAGGCACACCAGGAATCTGGGGGCCAATAGCCTGAGCCCCTTGGGACAAACCTAAACTCACCAAGGATGGCTGAGGTCCCCAGGGAGAGAGCGGGGGAAGACCCTGCATTTGCCCCCAAGGCCCTGGTTCAGCATGCAGTCTCTGGACACCCCGGAAATAGGATCTGATTCCCTCTGGGATGGAGGGGTCTCTGCCGGCCCCAGGTCGTAGTGGCTGCTGTCCAGCCACAGCTTGGCCCGAGAGTCCACACCAGGAGCTGGGGTGTCCCAGAGGGGAGATAGTGACAGGCTTTTCTGGAAAGACAGGCAGGACCCACGGCCTTTCCGTGGTCTCCTGAGGCAGGGCGGCTGCAGGGCCAGTGCAATGGTGTGGTGGGGGCGGCCCCCTGGGCTGGCTCGCAGGAGAATCTCTTACCCCAGATCTTTATTTCCTCCTGTTCAGGAATGCTCCCCTGGAGAGTCAGTGGGAAAGGGCCTGGCCTGGGGTTGCTGTGGCCCACGGGGAGGGGAGCTGGGCTTGTCTCTGAACCTCTGATCCCTGGCCACACAGCCTGGGAGCAGCTTCTCTGGACTCAGAGCCCCTCTCCAGCTGCCCTCTGGGCCTCCCAGCCTGGCAGGAGGAAGAAAGAGGGCACTTCCCTGGCCTGCTGGGCCCTTCAGTGGCCCTCCCCTCCCAGTGGGTGCAGGTGTGCCTGGCCCACCACAGAGCTGTTCTCGGCCCTCCCCCTGCCCGGTGCTGCTGGGCACAGGGCCGCACCTGTGCTTTCTCAGAATTGGTCCATGACCTCAGTGACTCGCCTCCTCTGTCGGGTAGCGCCATGGAGCGGGGATGCTGTGAGGGGTTGTTCTCATTTCACAGCCAGGGAGACTGATGCCTTGCAAACTGGAGCTGGGGATATGGGTCACATCCGGCCGCTGTGCTTGTCCCCGCTCCCCAGGGCTGTGGCCACAGGGTGGAACAGGAGGTGTCAGGAGATGGGGGGCTGCCCGGCCCCCCATGACCCCATGGCACACCCTCGAGGGCACTATGCTGCTTTGCTGATGCGGCTGCTCTGGGATCTCCTGTTCCTGCTGTGGCCCAGCTGGGTGACAAGGAGCCACTCCAGTATTGATGGGGACTGGGGTGACCAGCACGTTCTGCTTTCCTCAGAACACTGTCCTGTGCACTGGCTCTTGGCTGGTGCAGACCCGGACAGCAGGACATCAGACAGTCCCAGGCCACCTTTGAACGCCAGGCCTGTGGGTGCTGGGGTGGACTTGAGCAGGCCCCACCTACTGGCCGTGTGAGGGAAGCCACATGGTCTGGGGGTCTCTGAGGCCTCCACAGAAGCTCCTTCCAAACTCTCATGATCTGTCCCACTAGTGGGTTCCCCTGACCTTGAACAGGTCCTCACCCAGCGGCCACCCAGAGAGCCTCTCCTCACAGGCCTGGCAAGTGGGCGAGTTGGGGCGTGCTTGGACCCACTGTCCTGCAAGACCTGGGTGGGGGTCTCCATCCTGGGTGGGGCTTGGGGGAGGGAGGAGGTGCCTCTGTGCATCCTTGGCGCTGCCTGCCTAATTGCAACAGAGGACAGGAATCAGGCGCAGTGGCTCACGCCTGTAATCCCAACACTTTGGGAGGCTGAGGCGGGAGGATCGCTTGAGGCCAGGAGTTGGAAGCTGCAGTGATACACTCCATCCTAGGCCAGAGTGAGACCCTGTCTCAAAAAAAAAAGAAAAACAGACATATTCTCCTTTTTGAGTCTCAGCCCGTCTGATGCCCTGGGAGGACTGGGGTGTCTGAGCTCTTTTTTCTTTTTTATTTTGTGATAAGGTCCCGCTGTGTCACCCAGGCTGGAGTACAGTGGCTCAATCTCAACTCACTGCAGCCTCTGCCTCTGGGACTCAAGCAGTCCTCGCACCTCAGCCTCTCGAGTAGCTAGGATTACGGGTCCATGCCACCATGCCCGCTAATTTTTTTTTTTTTTTTTTTTTTAAGAGAATCTCTTGATGTCACTTAAGCTGCAGTGCAGTGGCGTGATCTTTGCTCACTGCAACCTCCAACTCCCGGTTCAAGCGATTCTCATTCTCCTGCCTCAGTCTCCCAAGTCACTGGGATTTCAGGCGTGCACCACCACCCCTGGCTAATTTTTGTGTTTTTAGTAGAGATGGGGTTTCATCATATTGGCCAGGTTGGTCTCGAACTCCTAACCTCAAGTGATCCACCTGCCTCGGACTCCCAAAGTGCTGGGATTCCAGGTGTGTGAGCCACTGCTCCCAGCCTAATTTTTTGTTTGTTTGTTTGTTTGTTTTTTTGGTAGAGATAGGGTTTTGCCATGTTGGCCAGGCTGGTCTCGAACTCCTGGCCTCAAGCAGTCCTCCTGCCTCGGCCTCCTAAAATGCTGGAATTACAGGCATGAGCCACCGCGCCTGGCCTGTGTCTGGGCTCTTTAACTGGGTTGGATAGCAGGTGGTGACTGGTACTTCGTGTCACCTGGGTGTCTGAGGCACCTGGAGCACCAGATGGACCCGACAATCCCAGGGGCACCCTGGGCCCTCGGTTCTGGAGGCCTGGCTCTGAGAGGAATTCTGTTTCTAAGAAGCAGGAAGATGGCTGGGACCCTCTTGTGGAGGCCCTGGTGGTTTAGGTATTGCTCCTTCATTCCACATCTGAGGTCCCAGCCAGATCCAGGCTCCGGGGTGGCCCCAGCCCCAGGGATAATGGGGCATGAGTGACCCTGGAGGCCAGTCCTTGAGGCTCCGTGGAACCCGAGCCTGTGCTTGCAAGGCCGATGGGGCAGACTCACAGCTCAGCCTCCTCATTCAACCCAGGAAGGCTTCAGGGCCGAGGTGACATTTCAGAAATTGCTGGTAGCAATTCCCTTGGTGGGGAGGAGTTTCAGGAATTTGGCCTGGCATGGGTGAGGGTGGGAAGAAGGCTGCTGAATGTGGGCGGGGGCTGGGCAGACTCCCTTCACTCCCCAGGGCAGCAGCCAAACTAGGTTGGATTTTTTTTTTTTTTTTTTTGAGATGGAGTCTCGCTCTGTTGCCCAGGCTGGAGTGCAGTGGCCGGATCTCAGCTCACTGCAAGCTCCACTTCCTGGGTTCACACCATTCTCCGGCCTCAGCCTCCCGAGTAGCTGGGACTATAGGCACCCACCACCACGCCTGGCTAATTTTTTGTAGTTTTAGTAGAGACGGGGTTTCACCGTGTTAGCCAGGATGGTCTCGATCTTCTGACCTCGTGATCCTCCTGCCTCAGCCTCCCAGAGTGCTGGGATTACAGGCATGAGCCACTGCGACCGGCCGGATTTTTAAAAAAATAAAAATTTACCTTCTCATCGTTTTGAGTGCACAGTTCAGGGGCCTTGAGCACATTCACCTCACCGTGCCACTGCCAGCACCGTCATCTCCAGAACCTCCTCATCTTCCCAAACTGAAGCTCTGTCCCCATTCAACAACGGCTCCAGATTTCCTCTCCGCAGTCTGGGGCACCCACCCTTCTACTTTCTTTTTTCTTTTTTTGTTTTTTTGAGACAGAGTCTTGCTCTGTTCCCCAGGCTGGAATGAAGTGGGGTGATCTCAGCTCACTGCCACCTCTGCCTCCTGGGTTCAAGCAATTCTGCTGCCTCAGTCCCCCAAGTAGCTGGGATTACAGGCACAGGCCCCCACGCTCAGCTAATTTTTGTATTTTCAGTAGAGACAGGGTTTCGCCGTGTTGGCCAGGCTGGTCTTGAACTCCTGACCTCAGATGATCTTCCCACCTTGGCCTCCCAAACGGCTGCGATGACAGGCGTGAGCCACCGTGCCCAGCCTCTACTTTCTGTCTCTATGAATCTTATGACTCCAGGGACCTCGTAGGAGTGAAACAGTGCGGTATTCATTCTTTTGTGACCAGCCAGTTTCACTCAGCCTAATGTCTCCAGGTTCACGGATGCTGTGGCGAGTGCTGAGATTTCTTGCGTGTGAAGACAGGATCATATCCTGTGTGGAGGAACACATTGCATGTGCCCGTTTGTCTGCAGGCAGACACTGGACTGCTACCACCTCTGGGCCGTTGTGCATCGTGCTGTGTGAGCGTGAGGGCGTAGACGTCTCTTAGAGAGCCTGCTTCAGGTTGTTTTGGTCTGTACCCAGGACGGGAGGTGCTGGGTCCTTTGGCAATTCTGTGTTTAACTGGTTGAGGAACTGCTAGACAGGTCTCCCCTACCTGGTTTTACACTCAAGCCACAGGCCAGCAGGTCACATGTGCCCACCCTCCTGCCTGCCTGCCCTGCGGCCGGGTGTGGAGGGCTGGTACGGGCGATGAGCTGGTGCTCAGGGCCGGGAGGAGCTGGAGGCCTTTCCTTCTGCCCTGTGCTTGGTGCCCAGGCCCTGGCCAGGCTCCCCCTGACTTCAGCCTAGACCAGCCCCCGTCTCCAGATGCACCAGAGCTGTGGTGTGGGCCAAGGTTACCTCTTTGTGGACTCCTTGAGCCGCTGGGCTGGCTGTGACGGCAGCCAGCTTCCCCCGACGCACAGACGCTGAGTTAGACCTCCGCTCTGGACACATCTCGGGTGAGGTGTGGCGCTGCCCCTGCCCCCAGGCCCTGTGCTCCTAGGGCCACTGCCGTTTTAGACTCAGAGGCATTTGCCAAGCCTTGCTCTGTGGCAGTACCTGGCAGCCAGCCGCATCCCCCGACTGCTTCTCCCATCACCCGTCAGGTGGCTGCATGGCCCCATTTTGCAAATGAAAGAATGAGGAAACAGGAAGGGACTTGGCGGGGTCCACGGTGGCTGAGGCGGCACGTGGTCGTGTGGCCAGAAGGTGTGTGCTCACGCGCCCCCGGAAGGCAGAAGCCCACAAGGGCTGAACTCCAGCGGCGCCCTCCCCTGGACTCCGGCGGGCAAGGCGCCGTCTCCCGCTCCATGCACGTGTACTGAGTGCCTTTCCCTGCGCTGTCACTGGAGCTCAGGGAGATGGGACCGAACCGGGCCTTTGCTCTCAGCATCTGTTGTTCCTTGGAGGAGAGACAAAGACAGATGGTGACAGCACTCGGGGACAGGTAGGGCCGAGGGTGGAGTAAGAATTGTGAGTGAGGGCCAGGAGTGGTAGCTCACGCCTGTAATCCCAGCACTGTGGGAGGCCAAGACGGGAGGATCATGAGGTCAGGAGATTGAGACCATTCTGGCCAACATGGTGAAATCCCATCTCTACTAAAAATACAAAAATTAGCCAGGTGTGGTGGTGTGCGCCTATAATCCCAGCTACTTGGGAGGTTGAGGTGGGAGAATCGCTTGAACCTGGTAGGCAGAGGTTGCAGTGAGCCAAGATCATGCCACTGCACTCCAGCCTGGGCAACAGAGTGAGATTCTGTCTCAAGAAAAACAAAAGGACGTAGAATCTTGGATGCCACATAAACGCATTTTCAGGAAGGAGAACTAGGCACCTGCGGGCTGGGAGGTGGGTCAGGAGGAGCAAACTGACCCCAAGTCACTGTCCAGGTGGTGGTGGTGACAGCTTGGCCAGGGGATGAGAGGCCGGAGGGGGTCACGGCACCTGGAGATGCATTTGGAGGAGTTCTGCTAAGACCAGGGCAGAGTCCTGCAGTGGGAACTCAGCCTGGCGTGCAGGAGAAGGCCTTGGAAGTGACTGTTTTCCTCATAGAAACAGGGGGCCAGGCCAGAGGGGAGGGAAGCCGAAACTTGGGCCACCATGAAGCGCCTTCTGCAGGGCCTGTTCTGTTCGGTGGGTGTAGAAATGGGCTCCGTACTGAATGACGGAAGGAGGGGCGAGGAGCAGAGGGTATTGTACTGATGGACCTCGGATCCCAGCCAGGCAAGGGGTCAGGGTAGACATGGGGTGAGGAGGGAGGGACGGAAGTGGCTGGGTCAGGTCCTCCAGATTCAGGATAGGGGCTGGGGCTCCGGGGTTGTGAGCGGGAAAGGCCCAGCTGGAATAGAGTGGGTTCAGGGCAGGCTGTGGGGTGGCCAAGGTGTGGGGTGAGGAGCGGGTCCCTGGCAGTGCTGGATCCTCAGTGGAGGAGAGAGACGGCCCCTCCGGAAGAGGGAATGAGGTAAAGGGGCTGGCGGTGTGGGGTGTGGGGGTAGCCGTGCACCTCACACGTCAAAGGAGAAGCGAGGAGGCCAGTGTGCCCAGAGCAGGGCGGGGAGATCGGGTCAGAGGTGGCTGTGGGGCCACGCAGGGCTGGGGGACACTGGGAGGGCTGTGGTGTGACTCGGTGAGATGGGAACCATGGGAATTGTGTGAGCCGAGGAGGGTCCCAGCCCACGACGCGTCGTAGGATCCAGGGCAAGTAGGGCCAGCGCAGGGGCAGGAGGTGCATGGGACACTGCTGCAGTGACCGAGGCCGGGTGGCAATGGCTAGGCCTAGGGCAGGGAGTGAGTGTGGGGAGGGTGAAAGCCTGGATCGTCTTGAAATATTTGCTGGTCAACGGGATGTCGGGGTGTGGTGGGCAGAGTAGAAATGAAGATGCCCAGGCCTTTAGCCAGCACCTCACTCGCTGAGGAGACATGGGAGCAGTGTCCAGGGAGATGGGAGGGGCCTGCAATGTGAGGCTCTGTGAGAAGCCGCGGTGGCTGCCAAGAGGACACTAGCCCGCACGGACAGCTCTGGAGGAAAGAGGCCCGAGGTAGAGACAGGGGTCGCCAGTGTGTGAATTGTGTCTCTCTCTCTCCTTTTTTAAAAAATCGAGGTCAGGCGCGGTGGCTTACACCTGTGATCCCAGCACTTTGGGAGGCTGATGTGGGAGGATCACTTGAGCTCAGGAGTTCAAGGCCAGCCTGGCCAACATGGTGAGATCCCCATCTCTAAAACAAACAGACAAAAACTACCAAAAAATTAGCCAGATGTGGTGGTGCACACCTGTGGTCCCAGCTACTCAGGAAGCTGACGTGGGAGGATTACCTGAGCCCAGGAGGCCAAGTCTGCAGTGAACTGTGATCGCACCACTGCACTCCAGCCTGAGTGACAGAGACCCTCTCTCAAAAAAAGCAAAAATAAAAAAAACCAAACCCCAAATTGAGGTGCAATTCATACGAAAAAGTTAACCTTTTATAGGAAGTTCTTTCATAAGGATGGCGTCTTGGGGTCTCACTGTGTTGCCCAGGCTGGTCTCGAACTCCTGGGCTCCAGCCTTTCACCTCGGCCTCTCAAGGTGCTGAGATTGCAGGCGTCAGCCGCCCGGCCCAGCCTCAAGTTAATCATTTCAAAGTGAAAATTCAGTGGCATTTAGAACATTCACCATGCTGTTCAACCACCACCTCTATCGAGTTCCAAAAATAGGGTTTGACAGCGGAGAGACCAGATGGGCCGCAGAGGAGTCGGCCCTGTGCGAGGGCCCCGAAGAGTGTGGAGGGGCGCGGGGTGGGGGCCCCAGGGAGTTGGCTCCAGGTCAGGGTGGGTCCAGGGAGGACTGGGGATGGCCTTCACCGTGGGATTCCTGCTATGGGGCTGGAGCAGCAGGAGGGAGAGAGGGCGGGAAGACAGAGGGCAGGGCAGAGCCTGGGGAGGTCCTGGGGGGATTCTGAAAGTGGACTGTGTCCAAGTGCTGCTAGGAGGGATCCAGGAGAGGGGCACGTGCCCCTGAACCAAGTTGGATCTGGGGCCATTGGATCTGGGTCGTGGGAGGGCCTGTTCCTAGCACCAATGGGCCCCATCCTCACAGTGAAATGCGACCAGGGCCGACTGTGAGTGTGAGGGGGCTGGGGGCCGGGGGCCTGGGTCTCGGCGTGGGGCCGGGCGCCGCGTGCCTGGGGCCTGGGTCTCGGGGTGGGGCTGGATGCTGTGTGCCCCGGGCCTGGGTCTCGGAGTGGGGCTGGGCGCAGTGTGCCTGGGGGACAGCCACGCATGCCCCACCTCAGGTAGCTGTAAAGGGCAGTGGGCACCAGAGTCCCTCCCCCAAGGGTGCCGTCCCACCTTGGCTTCCCCTTGCTTGCCTGGCCAGAGCCAGCGTCCAACCCAGCCTTGATCGCACCAGGATCTCTGCTGTGCATCAGCCTTGGGAGGGCAAAGGTCTCTGGAGCCAGGCTTGGCTGCTGCCCTTCCCCCTGCCCATGCCCCAGCCTGGGCCTTGGCTTGGGGGACACGCCTACCCCACCTGGCTCAGCCCAAGGAAGTGGCTCACCTGCCCAGGTGCCCCAGACCAGCTCCGGAAATGGTGAGCGGCTGAGTCACCTCGGGCAGCCTGGGAGCCGGCAGGGCACAGCCGGGCTGGGAGGAGGGAGGGAAAGAGGCTGGCGGCTGTGGGCAGAGTCTCCGAGGAGGAGGCAGCTCCTGGAGATGGTGCTGGCAGCCTGGATGTTTGTGGGGGCTGGAGCCTTGGGCCTGCCCCCTCCCCACCTGGCACTCGGGGCCTCCATCTCCACCACCACATCAGCCATGCTGCAGCCACCCTTGGGCCCAGTGTGCACCTGCTGGCCTTGTGCCTGTCCTGGGGAGAACACAGGCCGTGGATGCCGACTCCAGGCATTTTGGAAGAAAATTCCACAGCCCTGGGAACCCAGAAGTGGTCCTGGGCAGAAACAGGGCCGGCCCCACAGTTCCATGCCCCGAGTGGAGGGCAGCTGGAGTGGAGCCAGGCTTAGGGAGAGGCCCTCCTGTGTGGGCCTGTGGGGGCCCTGCTGCTGGAGTGTCAGACCAGCTCCCTTTCCACCCTGGAGGGTCCCTGAGAGTGGGCACCCTGCCCCTTTTCGCTCCGATGGGCTGTGGGCATTTGCAGATGCAGGCAGGCCTGGCCATGCCCAGCAGCCTGAGGAGGAGGCCTGGCCATGCCCAGCAGCCTGAGGAGGAGGCCTGCCCAGCCCAACCTCGGCCACTTGGAAAACAGAAGAGTCAGCCCGTCCCTTCTGCCTCAGGGACCAGCCAGCCTTTTTCCTTGCTGGAAGCTGGGGGGGCTCTAGCTCCCCGTCTCCCTGCACGCACATACACACACACACACACACACACAAACACGCACACACGAGCCCACCCTGCAGAGCTTCAGCATAGTCAAACCAGGAGGCCACCTTCTATTTCAGTGCCTTCAAGGGCTTGTGGGGGTCACTCTCCCAGTGACCCGAGGCCTTAAGACGTTGCCCAGAGTCACCCCCACCCCGGGCTCTTCAATCCCAGGGTCTGAATCTTTCTTTAAAACAGGGTCTCAGGGTGGGTAGAGTGGGGATGGTTCATGGGTACAAAGAATAGAATAAGATACAGTATTTGATATCACAACAGGGTGACGATTGTCAACAATAATTTATTGTACTTGTAAAAATGACTAAAAGAGTATAATTGAATTGTTTGTAATACAAAGAAATGATACACACTTGAGGTGATGGGTACCCTGTTTCCCGTGATATGATTATTTCACATTGCTATGCCTGTAGCAAAATGTCTCGTGGACCCTGTAAATATATACACCTACTATGTACCCACAAAAATTAAAGATTAAAAATTGTTAAAAATAGGCTGGGCTCGGTGGTTCACGCCTATAATCCCAGCACTCTGGGAGGCCGAGGCAGGCGGATCACCTGAGGTCAGGAGTTTGAGACCAGCCTGGCCAACATGGTGAACGCTGTCTCTATTAAAAATACAAAAATTGGGCTGGGCGCGGTGGCTCACGCCTGTAATCCCAGCACTTTGGGAGGCCGAGATGGGCGGATCACAAGGTCAGGAGATCGAGACCATCCTGGCTAACCCGGTGAAACCCCGTCTCTACTAAAAGTACAAAAAACTAGCCGGGCGTGGTGGCAGGCGCCTGTAGTCCCAGCTACTCGGGAGGCTGAGGCAGGAGAATGGCGTAAACCCGGGAGGCGGAGCTTGTAGTGAGCCGAGTTCACGCCACTGCACTCCAGCCTGGGTGACAGAGCAAAGACTCTGTCTCAAAAAAATAAAAATAAAAATAAAAATAAAAATAAAAATACAAAAATTAGCCAGGCATGGTGGTGGGCTCCTATAATCCCAGCTACTTGGGAAGCTGAGACAGGAGAATTGCTTGAACCCAAGAGGCAGAGGTTGCAGTGAGCCAAGATCGCACCACTGCACTCCAGCCTGGGTGACAGAGTGAGACTCTGTCTCAGAAAAAAAAAAAAAAAAAAAAAAGCTAAAAAAGAAAGAAAAATAAATAAAACAGGGACTTGGTTAGGCGAAGTGGCTCACGCCTGTAATCCCAGTACTTTGGGAGGCTGAGGTGGAAGGATTGCTTGAGCCCAGGAGTTAGAGACCAGCCTGGGCAATATAGCAATACCTTGTTTCTACAGAAAATTTTAAAAAGTAGCTGGGTATGGTGGCACACACCTGTAGTCCTAGCTACTCAGAAGGCTGAGGCAGGAGGATCACTTGAATCCAGGAGGTCGAGGCTGCAGTGAGCCATGATTGCCCCACTGCACTCAAGCCTGGGCAACAGAGCAAGACCCTGTCTCAATAATAATAATAATAATAATAATAATTCTGATGAAGTCAATTTCTCTCTCTCTCTTCCTCCTCCTCTCTCTCTTCCTCGTCCTCTCCTCCTCCTCTCTCTCTTCCTCCTCCTCTCTCTCTCTCAGTGGATTCTGCCTTTGTTGTTGTATCTGAGAAAATCTTTGCCTAACCCAAAGTTACAGAGACTTTTCTCCTGTTTTCTTTTAAAATTTTATGGTTTTAGGTTTTACCTTTAGCACCATCATGCATTTTGGGATAATTTTTGGATATGGTGAGAGGTATGGGTTGTTTACTGTGTTGTGGATGATACCTGATTGTTCCAGCACTGTTGGTAGGAAAGATTGTTTGCTCTCTCCTGAACTGGCTTTATATCTTTGCTGATAATTAGTTGTCCACATATATGTGGGTTTATTTCTAGATTCCCGATTCCGTTCCATTGATCTGTTCATCCGTTTTTGTGCCAATACCACCACACTGTCTTAATAAAACTGTAATTTTATAATGAGTTCTGAAAACAAGTAGTGTTAGTTCCCCCTCCTTGTCTTTTTTCTAAGTTGTTTTAGCTATTCTAGGTCCTTTGCATTTACATATGAATTTTAGAATCAGCTTGTTCATTTCTATTTTTAAAATCCTGTTGAAATTCTGATTGGGATTGCATTGAATCTATAATTTGGAGAGAATATATGTGTTATTAGTGTTGAGTCTCCCAACCCATGAAAACGTTATCTCTTTCCAAATCTATAGGTCTTATTTAATTTCTCTGAGCAATATTTTGTAGTTTTCAGTGTCCTATGTTTCATATCTCATCACATTTATCCCTCTTTCATACATTTTATGCTATTATAAATGGTATTTTTAAATGTTCAATTTCTGAATGCTTGCTAGTGTATAGAAATACAATTGATTTTTGTATATTTATCTTGTATCCTGCAACCTTACTAAACTTGTTCTCATAGTTGTTTTTAATAGAATCTCTTGTATTTTCTACATAGACAATCATGTTGTCTGTTAATGAAGATAGTTTTAGCTCTTCCTTTCCAATCTAGATGCTTTTTCTTTCTTTATATTGCCTTATTGCACTGACTAGAATCTCTAGCTCAATGATGACTAGGAGTGGTTAGGACAGACATTCTTGTCCTGTTCTTGATCTTGGGGGAAAGCAGTCAGCCATTCTCCCTTGAATATGACATGTGCTGTAAATGTTTCATAGATCCTCTATATCAGATTGGGGAAATTCCCCTCTATTCTTAGTTTTCTGAGAGTTTTATCAGGACGTTGCATTTTGCCAACATTTTTTGCATCTGTTGAAACGATTGTATGTTTTTTTCTTCTTTAATCTGTAAATATGGTGAATGACATTGATTGATGGTCAAATGTTAAACCAACCTTGCATTACTGGTAAAAACCCCTGTTGCTCATGGTGTATTACTCTTTTTATATACTATTGGATGTACATCTTTTTATGGACTTACGTTTTGATTTCCCTTGGGCAAATTCCTAGGAGTAGAGTGGCTGTGTCATATGGGAGATATATCTTTAACTATGTAAGAAACTGACAAGCTGTTTTCAGAGTGGGTTGGACTGATTTGTACTTCTACCAGCAGTGGATGAGAGTTCCAGTTGCTCTGTATCCTCATCAACACTTGGTAGTATCCATCTTTTAAATTTTAGTCATCCTAGTAAAACTCCACAAAAACTTTTTAAAAATGGTACAAACTTCCTGCCCTTCCAGCGACAACCTTGTATTGCCCCTGTCTCCAACACACTTGATTTAACTGGCTCTCATCTTTTGATTCTTATGTAAAAGGTCTTCATGTCTCCATATTGTGTGTGTGTGTGTGTGTATGAGAGACAGGGTCTGTGACACCCAGGCTGGAGTGTAGTGGCACCATCTCAGCTCACTGCAACCTCCACCTCCTGGGCTCAAGTGATCCTCCTGCCTCAATCTCCCAAAATGCTGGGATGACAGGTGTGAGCACCCACACCTGGCTGGTGTCTCTATTTCTTCATGTTAAATTCCCTGAGCCCTCCCCAGTAGGCTGTTCATATTGTGTCTGTGGGTATGCATGCACACATGTATATCCTCACACATGAATACCAGGAGGATGTGACAGGTTTGCATCAGACGATCTCTTTTTTTTTTTTTTTTTGAGACGGAGTCTCGCTCTGCCGCCCAGGCTGGAGTGCAGTGGTGGGATCTCAGCTCACTGCAAGCTCCGCCTCCCGGGTTCACGCCATTCTCCGGCCTCAGCCTCCCGAGTAGCTGGGACTACAGGCGCCCGCCACCTCGCCCGGCTAGTTTTTTGTATTTCTTAATAGAGACGGGGTTTCACTGTGTTAGCCAGGATGGTCTCGATCTCCTGACCTCGTGATCCGCCCGTCTCGGCCTCCCAAAGTGCTGGGATTACAGGCTTGAGCCACCGCGCCCGGCCAAGACGATCTCTTAACTTTACACCAGGGGGACCTTGTGCCAGTTGCAAGAGGTCAGGACAGGTTGTAACCACTCCCTAGCTTCACTTGTATCTGGTTTGTCAAAGATAGGCTATATTAGTAATGGCTGTAAGCTATCAGTCCTACTTACAAGCCCTTCTTGGGCTCACCCATCTGTGCCACACCCATTTTTCCCTCTAAGCAGAGATTGGCAAACTTTTTCTTTTTTTTTTTTTGAGACAAAGTCTCACTCTGTTGCCCAGGCTGGAGTGCAGTGGCACGATCTCAGCTCACTGCAATCTCCATCTCCTGGGTTCAAGTGATTCTCCTGCCTCAGCCTCCCAAGTAGCTGGGATTACAGGCATCTGCCACCACGCCAGGCTAATTTTTGTATTTTTAGTAGAGGCGAGGTTTCACTATGTTGGCCAGGCTGGTCTCATACTCCTGACCTCAGGTGATCTACCCGCCTTGGCCTCCCAAAGTGCTGCGACTACAGGTGTGAGCCACCGTGCCCAGCCAGCAAACTTTTTCTTAAAAAGACAGGTAGCAGGCCAGGCGTGGTGGCTCACACCTGTAATCCCAGCACTTTGGGAGGCCGAGGCAGGCGTATCACCTGAGGTCGGGAGTTTGAGACCAACCTGGCCAACATGGTGAAACCGCATCTCTACTAAAAATACAAAATTAGCCGGGTGTGGTGGCGCATGCCTGCAATCCCAGCTACTCAGGAGGCTGAAGCAGGAGAATCACTTGAACCTGTGAGGCGGAGGTTGCAGTGAGCCAAGATCACCCCATTGCACTCCAGCCTGGGAAACAAGAGCGAAACTGTCTCAAAAAACAACAACAAAAAAGACAGTAAATATTTTAGGGCCGTAGAGTCTCCATCTCAGCTAGTCAACGACTGCTCACAAAAGCAGCTGTAGACAATTCATAAACGGGCATGGCTGAGTTCCAGTAACACCTTCTTTACAACAACAGGCAGCTGGTCCATGCCCATAGAGTCCAGCTCCCGCTACGGGTTCCGCGAACAGGCCTCCTTCCAGGCCCAGCTCCCGCCGCAGGTTCCGTGAACAGGCCTCCTTCCAGGTTAGGAGAGGGACAGCCTGCCCCGGAGCGCCCGAGTGAGGATGGAGGTGGACACAGGCATTCTGGACCCTGGGCTGGGCGGTTAGCTGTTGGTAGCTGTTGCTCAGCCTCCCTCAGGACTTCCAGACGGGCAGATAAAGGCCATGAGACAGGAAGCCTGGGTCCGTGGTCCACACTGTCAGAGCAGAACCCAACAGCATTGCCATGCTGTGAGAAGGGGGGCCCCCACTGCACCCCGAGCAGCAATGTTCCCACCTGGGCTCACGTTGACCACTACGCCTGTAAGTGGCTCGTGCCGTCCCATCCCACAGATGAGGAGGCCGAGGCCCGGAGACTGGCATGCCTGCCGGGTGCCCCGTGCACAGCCATGCACCAAGCATTTGCGGCATCTTTCATGAAGGCTTCGGGAGAAGACGGAGCCCGGGGGGAGGAGTCAGGTCTCTCTCTCCTGGGAGTTCAGTGTGGTTCTTCCCCACCTGTTCTCCAGGGGAGTCTGTAACTAAATACTTTGCTGGCCAGACACGGCATCACACATCTGTAATCCCAGCACTTTGGGAGGCCAAGACAGGAGGATCGCTTGAGCCCAGGAGTTCAAGCCCAGCCTGGGCAACCAAAATTTTAAAATCGCTACCAAAAATTGTAAAAATTAGCTGGGTATGCTGGTGCATGCCTGCAGTTCCAGCTACTTGGGAGGCTGAGGCAGGAGGATCGCTGGAGCCCAGGAGTTGGAGGCTGCAGTGAGCTGTGATTGCACCACTGCACTCCACCTTGGGCGACAGGGCAAGATCCTGTCTCAAAAAAAAAAAAAAAAAAAAACCCACAAAACCAAACAACTACTGATCCTGTAGCCGAATTCTTTCTCCCAAAAGCCGCCCTACTCAGCACAGGCAAAACTCCTGGTTCCTGCGAGAGGGTCACTTGGCAAATGTTTGCCGACTGACCGAGGGGTGAGGAGAAAGCCTTTGGTCTCTCCCGAAGACAGGGGCTCTGCTGAAGTCGGGGTGTTGGTGGCTCCTTCATTCACAACTCCCGTGGAGACCTGCTCTGGACTGAGCTCTGTGCCAGATCTGGGGGTGCTGGGTCTGGGGTCCTCAAGAAGCCTACATTAATGGGGAGACAGACTTCATTAATCAGGGAGCCTAACAGCTGTGACAGACAACCCGCAAATCCTAGAGGCCCTGTGTGACCCCCAATCCCAGAGGCCCGGCGTGACCCCCAAGCCCCAGAGGCTGGGCGTGACCCTCAAATCCCTGAGGCCCGGTGTGACCCCCAGATCCCAGAGGCTGGGTGTGACCCCCAAGCCCCAGAGACCCGGCGTGACCCCCAAATCCCAGAGGCCGGGCGTGACCCCCAAGCCCCAGAGGCCAGGTGTGACCCCCAAATCCCCGAGGCCCGGCATGACCCCCAGATCCCAGAGCCGGGCGTGACCCCCAAATCCCAGAGGCTGGGCATGACCCCCAGATCCCAGAGCCAGGCGTGACCCCCAAATCCCAGAGACCCAGCGTGACCCCCAAATCCCAGAGGCCGGGTGTGACCCCCAGATCCCAGAGGCCGGGAGTGACCCCCAGATCCCAGAGGCCGGGTGTGACCCCCAAATCCCAGAGGCCGGGAGTGACCCCCAGATCCCAGAGGCTGGGCATGACCCCCAGATCCCAGAGCCAGGCGTGACCCCCAAATCCCAGAGACCCAGCGTGACCCCCAAATCCCAGAGGCCGGGCGTGATCCCCAAATCCCAGAGGCTGGGCGTGACCCCCAGATCCCAGAGGCCTGGCATGACCCCCAAATCCCAGAGCCAGGCGTGACCCCCAGATCCCAGAGGCTGGGCATGACCCCCAGATCCCAGAGCCAGGCGTGACCCCCAAATCCCAGAGACCCAGCGTGACCCCCAAATCCCAGAGGCCGGGCATGACCCCCAAATCCCTGAGGCTGGGCATGACCCCCAGATCCCAGAGCCAGGCGTGACCCCCAAATCCCAGAGGCCGGGCGTGATCCCCAAATCCCAGAGGCTGGGCGTGACCCCCAGATCCTAGAGGCCCGGCGTGACCCCCAGATCCCAAAGGCCGGGTGTGACCCCCAGATCCCAGAGGCCGGGAGTGACCCCCAGATCCCAGAGGCCGGGCGTGACCCCCAGATCCCAGAGGCCGGGCGTGATCCCCAGATCCCAGAGGCCCGGCCTGCTGGTTCTCATGCACACCATCATCCCCAGTTGGAACTCGCTTGGGTGCCTCTCCTCCTGGCAGTGACTCGGAGGCCAGGCCCAGCACCACTGGGCCTCCATTGCCCGGCATGGGAGTCCCCCACCAGCCAAGGGTGGGCCCTGATCAGCGCGGGGAGGGGGGCTATCCTCAGCCAGGCCTGAAGGGAGAGGTCCTCTCCACTCATGATTCCTCAAACAGGCTCTGGTCCACAGCCGCACCTTTTTGTCGGGAGTGCCTCGATTTCCACCAGCCTCACCCAGGAGAGCCTCCACTTAAAAATAAAAGCATTTCAGAGATGACTCATCTCCCCCAGAGACTGTTCTGTCTGGGGCGCCTTTCAGCCATTCCACTCCCTTGAAATGTGAAGGGTCGTTCAGAGCCAGAAGAAAACACGAGAGTCACACAGCAGCCCTCTTAGCCATCGCCCCAGGGTGGGGCTGGACGTTCCCCACGACTCACTTTGCCGTTTCAGAATGAGACGTTTCTCGCGTGCAGCAGCGGAAAGACTGAGCTGTGGCACTCACACCCCGCGCAGTGGCTCACGCCTGCCATCCCATCACTTTAGGAGGCCAAGTGGGTGGATTACTTGAGGTCAAGATTTCAAGGCCAGCCTGGCCAACATGATGAAACCCCATCTCCACTAAAAATACAAAAGTTAGGCGGGCGTGGTGGGGCGTGCCTTGCTGATCGGGAGGCTGAGGCAGGAGAATCGCTTGAACCTGGGAGGCAGAGGTTGCAGCGAGCCGAGATCACGCCACTGCACTCCAGCCTGGGCAACAGACTCTGTCTCAAAAAAAAGAAAAAAAAAAAGATTCTGCTGCCTCAGCCTCCCATAGCGCTAGGATTACAGGCGTGAGTCACCGTGCCCAGCTTTGTTGGACCGTTTAAGGCAAACCAGACATGGAGACGTGGAATCGCTGGACAGGCCGCATGCAGGGTGGAGCCAAAGGCCGTTATCACAAAGTGCTGGCCGCGCGCTGTCACCCCACGCACGGTGCATCGTCATCCGCGGCTACGGTCCGTCCTTCGGGGGCACCCCCGCACTCAGATCCTATCTGAAGTTTCCAATCTTGGCCCCCTCACCCAGGAGGATTCGGGCCCACAGACGTCTCCCAGGGCAGCGGACACCAGGGAACCACGTGGATCCAGTCCTCAGGAGTGCTGGGTGCCCTCCAGCCCGGGGCATGGGCTCCTGTGGGCCAGCCTCTGCTGGAGGTTCCCGGCACCCGGCAGGGAGCCTGTGCAGACCCGCTTGCTCAGATGCTGGGAGTGTCCGGGGAGAGCTCCGTCTGCACCCGGCAGAGGGCAAGGGGAGCTGGGGTTAGGTGCCTGGGGGCGCACGGGGCCAGGTGTCCCCAGGGGTCTCCTCTGAAGCCTCCACTGCATGGCCGGGGGCTCCTGAGCCTGACCCGAGGCTCTGACCACCCTCCCTCCGGGGTCCCTGGGCTGAGCCTCTGTGAACGTCCGGCTCTGCCTTGCAGATCCCGACTGGGCCTCCTACACTCTGGGAGTCTTCATCTGCCTCAGCTGCTCGGGAATCCACCGGAACATCCCCCAGGTCAGCAAGGTGAAGTCCGTCCGCCTGGACGCCTGGGACGAGGCCCAAGTGGAGGTACGGCGGGGGAGGGGCGGGGGGACCCGCGCAGTCCCCGGGTGGCTCCAGCCCAGGTCTCTGGAGCCAGAGACGCCGCACGGCCTGGCTGTGCCCCCCTGGGGCCTTGGGCTGCTCTGAGGGGCCTGGCTGGCTGGACCCAGGCTGCGGAGGCCAGGGCGGCGCAGGACCCCGCCCCCTCTCCAGCGGCCTGTCCTGTGTGGCTACTCCACCCACCCCCTGCTGGGTCCAGCCTTTCTGTGAACAGCTCCAGGTGTGTGTGGTGGGCCAGGGAGTGAAGGCGGGTCCCGATTCCCGTGCCCTGGGAGCTCGGGAGCGCTCCCCTCAAATCCCCACTCCTGGAGCATTCGGTTCAGGGTAACAGAGACCCTGTCTCTAAGGAAACAGAATGCAGCGTCCCAGGCCGCGCCACAGGACCCAGAGTCAGGGCCGCATTTACCCTGCAGTCCCTGTGCACCCTGACCCGCTGCCGTCCGTGTACAGCTCCATTACCTGTCCCCTGGGCAGCCTCTGAGGTGACACAGCCACTGCCCACCTCTTACCTGTGCACCTGAAGCAGCTTCACGGAGCACTTAGCAGGGCCAGGCAGGGACTCCGGCCACAGATGCTTGGTGGGGCCCTAGAGACGCCTCTCTGGGGAGGGAGATGGGTGTGAGCCAACCAGGAAGCCCTGGCATGCAGGGGGAGGTCAGGCATGCTGGAGGCAGCAGGAAGGGCCCCCATAGGAAGACCCCAAGGCCGGTGGAGAAGGAACAAGACCCCGGCTGGGGGCTGCAGCTCAGATGGAATGTGGGGCCCTGAAGACCCCAGTGGGAGGGTCACCCTAGCCCCACTTGTGGGACTTGGGGTCTTGGAGCCACTGATCTGCCTGGCTGCTGGTGAGCGGGACCTAGGGGCCGCATGGAGGTGAGAGCGGTGGTCTGGGGGCTGCTGTGGGGATGGGGAGGGTCGTAGAGGCTGGTGGCCTCCTATGCGTGTCTCCCCGCTCTCCAGCACCACTGACCGTGGGCCCCTACTCTCCAACACCACTGACTCTGGCACCCCCTCTCCAGGACCACTGACCCCAGCCCCTGGCTCTCCAGCACCACTGACCCCAGCCCCCGGCTGTGCACCACCACTGACCCCAGCCCTTGGCTCTCCAGCACCACTGACCCCAGCCCCCGGCTCCCCGACACCACTGGCCCCGGCCCCTGGCTGTGCTCCACCACTGACCCCAGCCCCCGGCTGTGCACCACCACTGACCCCAGCCCCTGGCTCCCTGACACCACTGGCCCCGGCCCCTGGTCAGGAGTAGCTTATTTGCTTCTAACAGGCAGCCTTGGTGCAGGGGTCACACCTTGGGGCTTGTTAGAAATCACAGCTGGGATCCCAGTGCCTCGGCCTGGCGTGGGGGTGGTGCCTGTAATCCCAGCCACTCAGGAGGCTGAGGCAGGAGGATCACCTGAGCCCAGGAATTCTTTTTTTTTTTTGAGACGGAGTCTGGCTTTGTCACCCAGGCCGGAGTGATCTCAGCTCACTGTGACTTCTGCCTCCCTGGCTTAAGCAATTCTCATGCCTCAGCCTCCTGAGTGACTGGGATTACAGGTGCACACGACCATGTCCAGCTAATTTTTGTATTTTTAGTGGAGATGGGGTTTCACCATGTTGGCCAGGCTGGTCTTGAACTCCTGACCTCAGGTGATCCACCCACCTCAGCCTCCCAAAGTGCTGGGATGACAGGCCTGAGCCACCGTGCCCGGCTGAACCAAGGAATTTGAGGCTGCAATGAGTTGTGATGGCATCTCTGCACTCCAGCCTGGGAGACAGAAAAAGACCCAGGGACAGCAGAGTCCCTGACCCACCCAGGGCAACCCCAAATCAGCTTCTGCATTTAACGCCGTGATCCCCCACACTCTGAGTTGAGGGCATCCCTGCGAATCCCCTCAGGACCCCGGCCCACCTTGGGCTCACCGCCTTTGACCCACCTTCACTGACCCAAGGGGGAACACTGGGATGTGATATCCGTCCCTTCACCAGGCTGTGGGCTTGTCTGAGCCTCCATTTCCTTCCCTAAAAAATAGGCAGGGTGGCCCCTGGACCGTCCCCCTCCCTGGTCAACAGGGGACCAATGGCCAATGTCAGAAAGATGATGGGATGAGTGTCCCATCTCCAAGTCACTCTGCCATCACTCCTGGAGGAAACAGCGGTGAGTCCCTGGAGGGCCTATGGGGGCGCAGACTCCTCGGCTCAGGGAGAAGACCTGCCCATTGTCCCCATAATTACAGGGCAAATGGGGCAAAGGCCCAGGGGTGGGGCGTTCACTGTTATTGGAAAAACCCTAAATGTAATCAGCAGGAGAGGACAGGGGCCACCTTGGTGCTGTCCTGATCTGCCTGGGGTGATGGCCGGAGGGGAAGGCTGGAGAGGAAGGCTGGGGAGGGCCCACCGTGGGTATTACCAAGAAACCCCTGGCTGGGCGCTGTGGCTCATGCCTGTAATCCTAGCACTTTGGGAGGCTGAGGCGGGCGGATCACGAGGTCAGGAGATCGAGACCATCCTGGCTAACATGGTGAAACCCCATCTCTACTGAAAATACAAAAAAATTAGCCAGGATCCCGAGTGCCTGTAGTCCCAGCCACTCAGGAGGCTGAGGCAGGAGAATGGCGCAAACCCGGGAGGTGGAGCTTGCAGTGAACCGTGAACCGAGATCGTGCCACTGCACTCCAGCCTGGGAGACAGAGCAAGACTCTGTCTCAAAAAAAAAAAAAACAAAAAAAACAAAAAAAAACCCTGATTCCTGCTGCAGAGGTCTGGTGCGATGGGGGCTTTGGGAGAGCACTGAGTGGGGGGCCACAAGGAGGTTCCATCCCCGTTCTGTTGTCTGCACGTTCACTCATGCGATGAAAATCAAACATGAATCTCAGGCAGGCCTGGGGGCTTGGCCCCTGAGAGCGTCTGCACCCTGGCCCCCGGGCAGAGCTGGGTCTCAGTCCGGCTTCTTGCCGGGGACTCTGTGGGGTGGGGGCTGCACTGGGCCCCCCATGGCTCCCTGCACTCAGGCCCCTTGGCCATTCCTGGGCTGGTGGTCAGCGGGGACATCCAGGGGCTAAGCCTGCTCCTACCCCTAAGGGAGAAACGAGCCCGAGGTGGTCATCGCTGAGAACCGGACCAAGGTTAAAGGGCCAGGAATCGAGGATTCTCCTCTTCTTTCCTTCTCTTCACATTTTATGTTTTTCTCCCGCCAGTTTTCTATTCCTTGATAATACCTTTTAAAACAACTGCTTCACTGAGATGCAATTCACAGCCATACAATTCACCATGTATAGTACACAGTTGAAGGTTTTCTAGTAAATTCACAGAGTTGTGCAAACTTCGCTGCAGCCAATATTGGGACATTTTCATCACCCTAGAAAGAAAGTCTGTGCCTTTTGACTCTCACCCCGCCCAGCCCGAAGCAGCTGCAAATCCACTTTCTCTCCGTGTAGGTTTGTGGGTTCTGGACTTTTACAAATGGGATCGCATGGTGTGTGGGCTTCGGCGTCCGACTCCTTTCCCGCTGTGCTGGGTCCCGGAGGCCCATCATGCTGCAGCCTGTGTGACAGCTTCGTCCCTTTCAAGGCCAGAGAACGTGCCCTGTGTGGATGGAACACCTTTGCTTTATTCATTCACCCTCAGATGGACACGTGGGTTATCTCTACCTTATTTAATGTATTTCGACAATTTAGTGACACATTCAGCAGGTTCCAAGGGCAGTTGCAGAAGGGAGCTGTCTGCTTCCCTGTCTCCCGCCTCTGAGTACCGCCCCCACCCTGGTCAGGCAGCCAGGGGTCTGTGTGGGCCTCGCTCCCTCCCTCCCTCCCTCCTTACCTCCTGCCTTCCTTTCTTCTCTCCCTCCGTCCCTCCGTCCCTCCCTACCCTCCTTCCTTCCTTTCTCTCTCTCTTTTTTTTTTTCTGAGACACGGTCTCACTCTGTCGCCCAGGCTGGAGTTCAGTGGCGCTATCATAGTTCACTACAGCCTTGAACTTTTAGGCTCAAATGATCCTCCTGCCTCAGCCTCCCAAGAAGTAGCTAGGACCATAGGCATACACCACCATGCCTGGCTAATTTTTTTTTTTTAGAGACAGAGTCTCACTCTGTTGCCCAGGCTGGAGTGCAGTGGCATGATCTCAGTTCATTGCAACCTCCACCTCCCACATTCAAGCAATTCTCCTGCTTCAGCCTCCCGAGTAGCTGGGATCACAGATGCGTGCCACCATGCCCAGCTAATTTTTTTTTTTTTTTTTTGAGACGGAGTCTTGCTCTGTCGTCCGGGCTGGAGTGCAGTGGCCAGATCTCAGCTCACTGCAAGCTCTGCCTCCCGGGTTTACGCCATTCTCCTGCCTCAGCCTCCCAAGTAGCTGAGACTACAGGCGACCGCCACCTCGCCTGGCTAGTTTTTTGTATTTTTTTTAGTAGAGACAGGGTTTCACCATGTTAGCCAGGATGGTCTTGATCTCCTGACCTCGTGATCCGCCCGTCTCGGCCTCCCAAAGTGCTGGGATTACAGGCTTGAGCCACCGCGCCCGGCCAATTTTTGTATTTTTAATAGAGACGGGGTTTTGCCATTTTGGCCACGCTGGCCTTGAACTCTTGGCCTCAGGTGATCCACCCCGCCTTGGCCTCCCAAAGTTCTGGGATTACAGATGTGAGCCACTGCGCCAGCCCTGGCTAATTTTTTTAAAAAATTTTTTGTAGTGATGGGGTCTTGCTATATTGGCCAGGCTGGTCTGAAACTCCTGGACTCAAATGATCCTCCTGAAATGCTGGGATGACAGGTGTGTGCCACAGCGCCGGGCCTAGCGTGTGCTTCTGAGAGACGTTCTTTGCCTGTTGAGAGCACGCGGAGCCCCTCGCCCTCCTAGGGGGAACCACGGCCTGCTTGCCATGTCCCCTTGGGCTGCACATGCCAGTCGTTTCCAGACTGTTCCTGCCGTTCCCGCTGGGCCGGCAAGCAGCCTCACTGATGCGTCACTTTGCACATGTGGAAGTACATTGGTGGCCTAAATTCCTAGAAGTGAAAGTGCAAGTTCAAAAGTTACGTGGCTTGGTAATTTTGGAGACATGTTTGCCAAACTCCCCACTGTAACTGCTCACATGCCCCCAGCACACCGTGGGGGTGTTTGCTGCCTCCTCCTCAGCACGCCGTGGGGGTATTTGCCGCCTCCTGCCCAGTACGCTGTGGGGGTATTTGCTGCCTCCTCCCCAGCACACTGGCCGCCCAGGCCTTCTCCTTTGCTGCTCTGATGAGTGAGAGGTTGTTCTCAGGATCTCTTTTCTTTTTCTTTTTTTTTTTTTTTTTGAGACAGAGTCTCACTCTGTTGCCCAGGCCAGAGTGCAGTGACGCAATCTCAGCTCACTGCAAGCTCCACCTCCCGGGTTCACGCCATTCTCCTACCTCAACCTCCCGAGTAGCTGGAACTACAGGTGCCTACCACCACGCCCGGCCCGGCTAATTTTTTTTTCATTAGAGATGGGGTTTCACTGTGTTAGCCAGGATGGTCTTGATCTCCTGACCTCATGATCCACCTGCCTTGGCCTCCCAAAGTGCTGGGATTACAGGCGTGAGCCACTGCGCCCGGCCCTGTGTTTTCTTGCCTGTGAAGTCTCTTCACACCTTTGCCTGCCTTTCTGCTGCAATGTTAGCTGTTTTCATCTTCTAGGGGTTCCTGGTATGTTAGAGAAATTCATCCTTTGAGATACGAAAAACATTTTTTTCTAGGTTGTCTTTCGAATTTGCTCATGGTGGTTTTTGCCATGGAAATTTTTACTTCGACATAGTCAAAGTGGTCAACCTTTTATATTGTGGTTTTAGGGTCTATAGCATACATAAAGAGGCCTTCTTTGCCACAGGGTTTTTGTTTGTGTTTGTTTGTTTGTTTGTTTGTTTGTTTTGAGACGGAGTCTCGCTCTGTCGCCCAGGTTGGAGTACAGTGGCCGGATCTCAGCTCACTGCAAGCTCCGCCTCCCGAGTTTAGGCCATTCTCCTGCCTCAGCCTCCCGAGTAGCTGAGACTCCAGGTGCCCGCCTCCTCGCCCGGCTAATTTTTTGTGTTTTTTTAGTAGAGACGGGGTTTCACCGGGTTAGCCAGGATGGTCTCGATCTCCTGACCTCATGATCCACCTGTCTTGGCCTCCCAAAGTGCTGGGATCACAGGCTTGAGCCACCGCACCCGGCCTGTTTGTTTGTTTTTGTTTTTGTTTTGTTTTGTTTTGTTTGAGACAGTCTTGCTCTGTCACCCAGGCTGGAGGGCGGTGGCACAATCACAGCTCACTGCAGCCTCAAGCTCCTGGGCTCAAACCATCCTCTCACCTCAGCCTCCTGAGCAGATGGAACTACAGACGTGCACCACCACACCTGGCTAATTTTTGTATGTTTTGTAGAGACGGGGTCTCACTGTGTTGCCCAGGATGGTCTTGAACTCCTGGCCTCAAGTGATCCTCCTGCTTCAGTCTCCCAAGTGCTGGGATTACAGGCTTGAGCCACTGCACCCAACCCTGAGGGTTATTTTTTGATAACAGGTTTATTGAGGTATAATCCACATACAAGTCACTCCTGTAAAGTGTACAGTTCAGTAGCTTTAGTGAAGCCACAGGGCTGCACGACCATCACCACTGTCTAATTCCAGGACATTTTAATATCCCAACGCAGCCCGTACTCACCCCCCTCCCATCGCCACCGCCCCAGCCGTTACTGAATGTAGACAGAGCTGCTTCGTGTCTCTGTGGATTTGCTTGTTCTGAACATTTCAAACAGATGGAATCACACGATATGTGGTCTTTTTTTTTTTTTTTTTTTTTTGAGACAGGGTGTCACTATGTTGCTTAAGCTGGTCCCGAACTCCTGGGCTCAAGCGATCCTCCCACCTCAGCCTCCCAAAGTGCTGGGATCATAGGTGTGAGCTGCCACATGCGGCCGACGCGTGCGGTGTTTTGTGTCTGGTTTCCTTCTGGTGTCCAGCAATCACCTGGGTAGTAGCGTGTGTCAGAATTGCGCTGCTCTTTTTTTTGTTTTGTTTTGTTTTTTTGGGGGGGCGGGGGGATGGAGTCTCACTCTGTCGCCCAGGCTGGAGTGCAGTGGCACGATCTTGGCTCACTGCAAGCTCTGCCTCCCAGGTTCAAGTGATTCTCCTGTCTCAGCCTCCCGAGTAGCTGGGACTACAGGTGCTGCCACCACGCCGGCTAATTTTTTGTATTTTTAGTAGAGACGGGGTTTCACCATGTTAGCCAGGATGGTCTCGATCTCCTGACCTTGTGATCCGCCCACCTTGGCCTCCCAAAGTGCTGGGATTACAGGCGCGAGCCACTGCGCCTGGCTGCTCTTTTTTTTTTTTTTTTTTTTTTTTGAGACAGAGTCTCACTCTGTCGCCCAGGCTGGAGTGCAGTGGCACGATCTCAGCTCACTGCAAGCTTTGCCTCTCAGGTTCAAGCGATTCTCCTGCCTCAGCCTCCTGAGTAGCTGGGATTACAGGCACCCACCACCATGCCCGGCTAATTTTTGTATTTTCGGTAGAGACGAGGTCTCATCATGTTGCGCAGGCTGGTCTTGAACTCCTGACCTCATGATCTGCCCACCTCTGCCTCCCGAAGTGCTGGGATGACAGGCGTGAGCCACCGCACCCGGCTGGCATTCCTCTTTATGGCTGAGGAACCCTCCATGGTGTGGCTCAATCACATTTAGTTTATCTGTGCTTCTGTTTACGGACCTGGGGCTTGTTCCCATTCTTAGCTGTCACTAAGAATGCGCCGTGAATGTTCGTGTGCATGTCTCTGGGTCTTCGCATCTCTTAGGGTGCAGAGGAATTGCTGGGCTCTATGGTAACTCTGTTTACCATTTTGAGGAACTGCCGGACTGTTAGTCACCACAGCCGGAGGTTCCCACCAGCAGCGTACGGGGGCTCTGATCTCTCCACATCCTCTCCAGCACACTCCCCTGTGCCACTTTGACCTTGCCATCTGAGGGGGGAGAGGTGGTAGCTCATTGAGGTTTTGATCTGCGTTCCCCTGATGGCTAACAGTGCTGAGTGCCTTTGTGTGGCTGAGTGGCCATTTGTGCATCTTCTTTGGAGAAATGTCAATTCAAATCCTTCCCCATTTATTTATTTATTTTTATTTTATTATTTATTTTTTTTGAGACGGAGTCTCACTCTGTCACCCAGGCTGGAGTGCAGTGGTGCGATCTCGGCTCACTGCAATCTCCGCCTCCCAGGTTCACACCATTCTCCTGCCTCAGCCTCCCCAGTAGCTGGGACTACAGGTGCCCACCACCATGCCCGGCTAATTTTTTGTACTTTTAGCAGAGACGGGGTTTCACTGTGTTAGCCAGGATGGTCTTGATCTCCTGACCTTGTGATCCGCCCACCTTGGCCTCCCAAAGTGCTGGGATTACAGGCGTGAGCCACTGCGCCCAGCCTCAAATCCTTCCCCATTTTTAAGCTGAGGTGGGACGATGGCTTGAGTCCAGGAGTTTGAGACCAGCCTGGGCAAAAGAGTGGAATCTCATCTCTATTAAAACAAGTTAAAAGTATACATATATGTATACATATGTAAAAGTAATTTTTAAAACCCTTACCCATTTATTTATTTTTTATTTTTACTTTCCTTTTTTTTGCAGAGATAGGATCTTGCTCTTTTTCCCATGCTGGAGTGCAGTGGTGTAACCAGAGCTCATAGCCTTGACCTCTTGGGCTCAAGGGATCCTCCCGCCTCGGCCTCCCAAAGTGCTGGGATTACAGGCATGAGCCGCTGCATCCAGTAGAGACAGGGTCTTGTTCTGCCGCCCAGGCTGGAGTTCAGTGGCACGATCATAGCCCACTGCAACCTCAAACTCCCAGGTTCAGGCCATCTTACCACCTGGGCCTCCCTAATAGCTGGGACCACAGGTGTGCGCCATCACACCTGGCTTTATTTATTTATTTATTTATTTATTGAGAGACAGGGTCTCACTATGTTGCCCAGAGTGGTCTTGAACTCCTGGGCTCAAGTGGTTCTCCCACCTTGGCTTCCCAAAGTGCTGGGACTACAGACATGAGCCCCTGTCCCTGGCTGTCCCTTGTTAATTTTTTTTTTTTTTTTTTTTGTGAGACAGAGTCTTGCTCTGTCGCCCAGGCTGGAGTGCAGTGGCCAGATCTCAGCTCATTGCAAGCTCTGCCTCCCGGGTCTACGCCATTCTCCTGCCTCAGCCTCCTGAGTAGCTGGGACTACAGGCGCCCGCCACCTCACCTGGCTAGTTTTTTGTATTTTTTTAGTAGAGACGGGTTTTCACCGTGTTAGCCAGGTTGGTCTCGATCTCCTGACCTTGTGATCCGCCCGTCTCGGCCTCCCAAAGTGCTGGGATTACAGGCTTGAGCCACCGTGCCCGGCCTAGTTAATTTTTTAAACTTTAGAACCATTTCTAGGTTAAAAAAAATACATAATAATAATAAATTTTGTTGCTGTTTTTTGGCAGTTATTTTATTTATTTATTTATTTATTTATTTATTTATTTATTTTTGAGACAGAGTCTTGCTCTGTCGCCCAGGGTGGAGTGCAGTGGCACGATCTCAGCTCACTGCAAGCTCTGCCTCCCGAGTTCATGCCATTCTCCTGCCTCAGCCTCCCGAGTAGCTGGGACTACAGGTGCCTGCCACTTCACCAGGCTCATTTTTTGTATTTTTAGTAGAGACGGGGTTTCACCGTGTTAGCCAGGATGATCTCGATCTCCTGACCTCGTGATCTGCCCGTCTTGGCCTCCCAAAGTGCTGGGATTACAGGTTTCAGCCACCGCGCCCGGCCTTTGGCAGTTTTAAAAAACACGTAGACTCCCGCGAGGAGACATTTCTCCACCTCCCTGTGTCTCTGGTCGAGGCTCCTCTGCATCCTCGGGAGCACACGCCGGTTTTCCCGTGGAGACCTGGGACGTTTCCCATCCAATGACTCAGACAATTTGTCCTGTTGCTGTTGGTGGCAGGATCTCTCCTTGTATTTTTCTACGGAAAAGCCATTCGTTTTCAGATTTTACATCAGTGCCAGCCTCTTGTTGCTTGTGATTTCTCCAGCTACTCCTCTGGGCCCTCCCCGTTTATGGCCGTGTGATCCTCGGAGCAGGGTGATGTTAGGGGACGTCTGTCTGGCTGGGCCTGGCCACGGCCTCAGGCGAGCTGCATTCAGGAGCTTGAAGGTGCAAACAGTGGCTCCCTCGGGGGCTTAGAGCATAGCAAGCAGAGCCTCTCCCATGCCCTCAGGGCTGACGTGGGGTGTGGTGGCCCCTCCTGCCCCGCTCGAGGCTCACCACATCTGGCTGGCGGCAGGGTCAATGCCAGCATCCATCCTCAGGGTCTTTGCACCTGCCAGGAGCACAGTCCATGTGCCAGCCTCCTGGAGCATCAGCCTCCTGGAACGCCAGCCTCCTGGAATTCCAGCTTCCTGGAGCTCCTCCCCTGCTTCACAGCACCATTTCCTTCTCCATCAGCCTGTTTTATAAATGTGTTGTGGGTCCCTGCAGTGTGTCCCTGCAGAGTCCTCTCGGAGACTCTGTCCCGGCCACGTCTGGGTCTCTCGCTCACCAGTCCCTCTCCAGGCCCCCATGTCTGGCGCCTGTTGGCTCTTTGCTAAATGTGAGCTGGGGAGCTGGGTGAACGGGGAAGTCCCTGCCCTCTAGGGCAGAGATGGGGGTCACAGGATGCAGCCAGCTCTCTCCCACGGGACATGCAGTGTGGGTGGACTCAGGATGGCTGGTGTGGGTGGACTTGGGGGTTGAACCAGTGGGGCAAACCTCAGACCCATCCTCAAGAGGGGCCTGGCCCCTGGGCCCTCTTTGCCGGGACCCCATTGGACGCTGGCTCCTTCCCTGTGCCAGGGGAGGGTCCATCACTCAGAAATGGTGTCCCTGGGGCAGGAGGAGGTGGGGGTTCCCGTCCTGGCGCTGGCAGAGGCCTTGGAGCCTTGGTCTGCGGGTCCCTGCAGTGACAGCCCTGAGCGCAGCCAGCACCTCCTGGACTACCCCTGGGACCCCAGGCCTCTGACCTGGCCGCTCCTCTCTTGCAGTTCCTGGCCTCCCACGGGAACGATGCCGCGAGAGCCAGGTTCGAGTCCAAAGTACCCTCCTTCTACTACCGGCCCACGCCCTCCGACTGCCAGTGAGTACAAAGGGGCCTTGTCAGGGCCGTGGTCAACAGTGCTGGGCAGTTCCGAGATGGCCCCGGGAGGACCCGGCAGCGTGGGGAGTTGGGTGCCGCCCACAGGGTCCGGGAGAAGCCAGCCGCAGCTGAGTCCCCCGGACCCCGAGGTGCTGCCTGTGTCTGCTGCCCGCCACTGGGCTTTGGTTCTGGGGTGGGGGGCGGTGGGCGCTGGGGTGGGGGCTGGAAAGGTCATTCTGCATCAGTAGCTGCAGCCCACCTGAGTTCTCTGGGGCCTTGGGGGTCTCAGGTGGATCTGAGGGGGACTCCCAGGTGCTCCCGGCGGTCTGGGAGGAGGACGGGAGGGGCTGCTGTTGTTCGGGGCCTGCCCTGGCTCCTTGGGGCAGGAGCAGACGTGGGTACCGGTGGCCGGTTGGGGAAGCCTGAGACCCAGTCCTCTGGGCATCCTGGGGTCAGGAGGTTGTGGAGAGAGAGGAAATGAGGCCTGCTCAGCCTCACATCAGCCACCTCCACCAAAACCCACCCCTCCAAGCCTCAGTCTCCCCATCTGCCCGGACAGTGGGAATGACAGGTGACACAGGGCCCGGCCTGACTGTTCGCACTGACCCTCTCACACCTGTCATAAGGGAAGGACGTGTGGCCACTGGGTGCCCTCCCAGCCCCCCATGTTTCCTGCTCTGGTTCAATCCCAGCCCCACCGGGCACCGCCCAGCCTCTTGTTTGCTCAGCACCTCCCTCCGTTGACTCACTCCGTGAACCCACTGAGTGGAGGGCCCACCCCACAGAGACACCCCAAGCATGAGCTGGGTGCAGGGTTTGGGTGTGACCCAACGGCGCTGCAGGAAAGCGGCGGGCGCCTGGCCTCCCAGGCCCTGAGGGGCCCAAGTGCTGTTGCTGGCTTTGCCCTGACTTGGGGGCTGAGACAGCCTGGGCTCTGCCCGCCCAGGAGCTGCTGGTGGGGACTGCAGTGACCAGGGGGCCTTCCCCCGCGTCCGGGGCCCTGTTTGGGATCTGTGCCCCCTCCAGTGAGCTCCATGAGGGGGCAGTGGGGTCAGGGGTCCTCACTGGATCCAAAGGCCTCTGGAAGGTGGGTGGGGATTGGGTGGTAGGGTGGAGGGGAGCCAGAGGGAAGAGGGAGGAGGGAGAGGGGAGGAAGGATGGACTTCCTGGCTGCAACCCTACAAACCACCCTGGGCCTTTTTTTTTTTTAAAATATAGAGATGGGGTCTCCCTACATTGCCCAGGCTGGCTGCAAATTCCTGGGCTCAAGTGATCCCCCTGCCTCAGTCTCCTAAAGAGCTGAGATTGCAGTGCGAACCAGCCCTCTGGGGGTCTTTGGGGAGCAGGGGCTGGAAGTATGTTCAGGCCACGAGCGACTCAGTTTCTTTGACTGCATGTTGATTTGTTATTGGTAAAGGGCCATGGTGCCGGGCCCCAGTCCAGCATTATTGGTAAAGGGCCATGATGCCAGGCCCCAGTCCAGGTGCTTGGCAGGTGTTTTCTTGATGAGCCTCCCGTGAGCCTGGAGACCGGTCCAGCTGCAATCCCCATATTGCCGCTGAGAAGCTCCAGGCTGGCAGCTCAGCCCCATGCACTCACCTCTCCCCACCTGGGCAGGCCTGGGGCCCTGGCCCCCCATACTCTCATTCTGAGACCCTGGGTGCCAGCTGCTCTCTCCCCCGCCAAGCCCTCACAGGGGAACCCTGCCCTGGCCCTGCCCCGGGCTCTCGGTATGAATCACGGAGCCCAGCACAGCTATTTTTGAGACATTATTTTATCACCCTGCCCCCGGCTGCTCTGTGGCCTGGGTCACTGCATCCGAGTTCCTCCCACTCCCTGGCTGTTCTGAGTCGGGACCAGGGGCAGACATGGGTGCGGGGGGCTGCGGGGACACGCTTGTGGGCTCGGGGGCTGCTGCTGTGGGGTCCTGGGTGAGGAGACTCCCAGGGCTGACGCCCACCATCTGGGGTGAGGTGTGAATCCCTGTATGAGCCGTGGATGCTGTGGCATGGCAGGGGTGCAGCATGCATCTGGAGGGTTGGGGGTGCAGCGCGGACCTGCTGTGTAACCTGGGGGTGGGGGTGCCGTGTGGACCTGCTGTGTAACCTGGGGGTGGGGGTGCAGTGCGGACCTGCTGTGTAACCTGGAGGGCAGGAGGTGCCTACATCCTGCCATTTTGTGGTCCAGCTCTGTGGCCCAGGGGGCCCAACCACCCAGCCTGGCAAGGTGGGCAGGGGCCTTGTCCACCTTCCTCCCACTTCTGCCCCCACAGAGATTCTCCCAGCCCCAGCAGCCCTGGTGCCCACGGCCTCCGTGTAGCCTGGACAAGCCCAGGTCCGAGTTGAAGGTCTTTATGGGAAAGCGCTGCTGCACAGATGTCTGGGTAGCATCTTCATAGGAGCTAAGAGTGGCAGGCAGGGCCCGGAGCAGGGTCCCGGAAGGCCCCCCATGGCATGCCCTGCGGCCTCCCAGCACACACTGGGGGTCCCTCCAGGCAGAATGAGCACCATGCCCACCTCCAGCCAAGCAGAGGCCCAGGGCCTCAGTTTGCCCACCTGTAAGAGGGGAGGGTGAGCCCTCAGGGGAGGGCAGAGGGTCCTGCGTGCAATTATCTTTAGCAGCGGCCTGTGACTCAGAGGCCGGGACCTGTCTCTTCCTGTGTCACCCTCAGAGCTCTCCAGTTTCTATCTTGACATCGGGGGAAAGAAAGTCGTGCGGCTGCTCTGCTTGGTTTTACTTCTGGGTGGAAACCAGCCCCTCCCTGCTTCCTGTGTGGCCAGGGGTGATCAGGGCAAGTGAGGGAAGCTGCAGGAGGAGCCCTTGGCTGCTGGCAGCACCTGCTTGGGGCCTCCTCTCTGCCCATCCCAGCAAAGCTTTGGAGCCCCCAGCCCCAGCAAGCCCCCTCTGGGGCAGGTGTCCCGGCTGGACAGGGCTCTGCATCCCTGTCTGGGGCTCCTGGAACAGAGCACCACACGCCCAGCAGCCCAGAGCAACAGAAATCTACTTTCTCCTGGCTCTGGAGGCTGGAGGCTCGAGGCTGCTTCTCCCGAGGCCTCTCTGGGGTGCTTCCTCACGTGGTGGGCCCTGTGTGCTTGTCTGTGTCCTAATTCCCCTTCCTAAGGACACCGGCCACATTGGATTGGGGGCCACCCTGCTCCTGTTTGGCCTCAACGAATCTGCAACCACGATATTTCCAAATAAAGGCACACTCAGGCCTGGGGGTCAGGATGGGGTCACAGTTCAGGTGGTGGCAGCCTCAGAAACACCCAGGATAGACAGTGGAGGCGGGGCCGGGGGCTGGGGACTGAGAGGCGGGGCAGGGGCGGGGTCTGGGGGGCGGGGTGGGGGCTGGGAGGCAGGTTTGGGGGCGGGGTCTGAGAGGCAGGGCAGGGTCAGGGTCTGAGGGGCGGGGTGGGGTGGGGTCTGAGAGTCAGGTGCGGGGGCGGGGTCTGAGAGTCAGGTGCGGGGGCAGGGTCTGAGAGGCGGGGCAGGGATTGAGAGGTGGGACGGGGGCGGGGTCTGATGGGCGGGGCGGGGTCTGAGAGGCAGGTGCGGGGGGCCGGGGTGTGGGCGGGGTCATGGGCACTACCCTGGCTATTTTCCTGTAATTAAAAGGGAAAAAACCCACTTGGGTGAGCCATTGGTCCACTCTCTAGAAGCAAAGCCTCCAGGAAGGGTGTTGACCGTGTCCTGAACTCCCAGTGGTAGAAACCGGCAGAACTCGGGCAGAAGGCACACTCAGGAGTGGACCCTCAGGGATGGACTTGCCAGCTGCGTGAACAGCACCCCCTATGGAGGCCACAGTGGCCACTGGGACCCGCCCTGGGGAAAGCGGGGAGGGGTCTCCCATGGCATCCTGAGCTAGGGGAGCCCTGTGGGGAGGTGGGTTCTGGGGCTCAGAGCTTCTTCCCCTGTGAGTCCACACCTAGGGGAGGCCGTCGCCCTGAGCACCTGCCCAACCCCCTGCCCCCAGCCCACGTTTTGCTCTGGGTTGAGGGGACCCACCTGACCCTCAGGCCCTGGCTTTGAAGGGGTGGCTGTGGGGGTCCTTGAAGCCTGGCTCCCCGGAGCCCTGGAACTTGGGACACATCCTGGGGCGTGGGGTGAGGTGTGTGTGGTTGGCGCTTTCGCGGTGGTTTTGTGTCCTGGCTGCCACGTGCCCAAAGACCCCCTCCTTGTGACCACATGAGGGTGTCAGCGCAGCCCCTCCGGGGCTGTGGGAGTGGGGCGGGCTCCAGGCAGTACTGGTTTTCAGGTGATGAGGGGCTTCAGGAGGGCTCCGCTGGGCAGGATGGGGTCCTGCCCCCGACTTCCTGGTGCTCACTCCCCGGGCTTCCTCTTCCTGCTGCTGCTTCTGGAAGCTTCTGTGCCAGGCCCTGGAAGGCCCTCGTGTGCGGGTGTGAGCCTTGGGGACCCAGTCCGCACCAGGGCAGGGCTGCAGACCCTGTGGGTGCCCCACCCTGAGGGCTGTTGGCAGGCCAGTGGTTGTCAAAGCCATCCCTGGCACCTGCCTCTCGTCCACAGGCCCCCGGCTTCCACACATGCGGCCTTGGGTCCTCCCGTGACTCCGAGAGGCTACTGTGTGACCCTCGGGTCACAGACAGGACGCTGGGTGCTGGGAGGCAACTCCTCCATGGTCACACAGCCAGAGCGGCTCAGGCAGCTGCACGGTGTCCCCCAAAAAGACGTGTTAAAGTCTTTTTTTTTTTTTTTTTGAGACAGAGTCTTGATCTGTCGCCCAGCCTGGAGTGCAGTGGCTGGATCTCAGCTCACTGCAAGCTCCGCCTCCCGGGTTTACGCCATTCTTCTGCCTCAGCCTCCCGAGTAGCTGGGACTACAGGCGCCTGCCACCTCGCCCAGCTAGTTTTTTGTAGTTTTTAGTAGAGACGGGGTTTCATCAGGTTAGCCAGGATGGTCTCGATCTCCTGACCTCGTGATCCGTCCGTCTCGGCCTCCCAAAGTGCGGGGATTACAGGCTTGAGCCACCACGCCCGGCCTAAAGTCTTAACCTGCTGCCCTGTGAAGGTGAACTTATCTGGAAATAGAGTCTGGACACGAGGCTCATGCCTATAATCCCAGCACTGTAGGAGGCCCAGGTGGGAGGATTGGCCCCAGGTGTTCCAGACCAGCCTGGGCAACATAGTGAGCTCACGTCTCTATAAAAAATTAAGAAATTACTCAAGCACACCTCTAGCCCCAGCTACTCGGGTGGTCGAGGCAGGAGGATCCTTGAGTGCAGGCATTGGAGGCTGCGGTGAGCTGTGATCACACCACTGTGCCCCAGCCTGGGAGACACAGTGAGACCCTGTCTCTAAAAGAAAGAAAAGTATGATCTTTGCAGATGTCTTCAGGTTAAGATAAGGTCGTGAGGTTGTCCTGGAGTAGGGTGGGCCCAAACCCCACAGGGGAGGGAGACTGGGAAACCCACAGGGGAGGCCAGGTGAGGACAGCGGCCGAGGTGGGGGCACCGGTGGCTTCCAGGGGTGGGAGGGACCCTGGAGCAGATTCTCCCCAGAACATCCGGAGGGGACCAGCTCTGCCGACATCTTGATCTCAGATGTTTGGCCTCTGTGACCAAGACAATACGTTCGTGTTGCTTTCGGGGACCGAGTTTTGGGGTGATCCGTTATAGCAGGTGGGGGACACTCAGACACCTGGGGCCGGGGGCCAGAGACCCCTCAGATCCCACAGGATACTCAGACACCTGGGGCCGGGGGCCAGAGACCCCTCAGATCCCACAGGACACTCAGACACCTGGGGCCAGAGACCCAGCTGGGGCCCATCACCCATCACTCCCCAGGCTTCCTCAGATCCAGTGGGCGGGGGTTCCCGCCCTGTCTCCGAGGCTGTTCACGTGGGCCCAGCAGGAAGCCAGAGGGTTCCTATTTGTTCTTTGCCGTGTAATTCCCCGGGAGTGGAAAAGGCTGGGGCCGCTGCCTGTGCCCCGGGGCCGCACCGAGCCTGCGTGCGGGTCGTGGTTTCTGCAACGATATTGGCCTCACTCGAGTGAGTCACGGTGGATGGGGAGGCCGTGGTGGGTGGCTCTGGGCAGGGATGTCTGGGCCCAGCGGGTGCCTTGGGGGCCTTGCTCTCGGGAACTTCTCCCATCCTGGGTCTTCCTGGATTCTTGGGTATTTGCCCATAGTTTCTCCTGATGCCCCGAACGCCTCCTGACCTCGACGGGTGCCCTGACAGCCCCGCCCTGTGTCTCAGAACCACCTGCAAGGCAGCGCTGCGGCCACTTCCCAGATCTGGTCCAACGACGTGGGGAGGGTCGGGGAGGGCCCAGGGACATCTGACTCAGGGTGGGGGGCCTGGCTCGACCCCTGTACCTCAGCCCTGTGGGGCATCAGCTGAGGCCAAGGTGGGAAGGAGAGGGGAAGAGCCAGCCTGTCCACCAGGACGCATGGTCAGAACGTGGGGCCTGACGCTCCGGGGGCGGAACGCACGAGAAACCAATAAATTAATGTCAGAGAGTGAGAAACGTCCAGTGCAGGAGGCTGACCCTGCAGTTCTTTCAGGACCTTGTGCCCAGAGGGGCAGCCCAAGTCTGCCAGCGGCCCCTAGAGCCTCTTGAGATGCCCGGGGTCTGGGTCAGAGACCAGCGTGTGCTGGGTTGGAGGCCGTCTCGGCCCGGTGGCTCAGTCTGTCCTCTCCCTGCAGGCTCCTTCGAGAGCAGTGGATCCGGGCCAAGTACGAGCGCCAGGAGTTCATCTACCCTGAGAAGCAGGAGCCCTACTCGGCAGGTGAGGCCACCCGGGTGGGGCGGGGCCTCCCAGCTCCCTCTCCCCGTCTCTCTCCTATTTCCATCTCTTCCCTCCCTTTCGTGCAGTCATTAACCTGGGTAAACATGTTCATGGGTTTGAACCTGCATCCCCGGACCCCCTCAGACCTGTTTTGTCCTCTGACTCTGAGTGGGGTGACTGGGGCTTGGGGTCCTCACAGCTGTCTACAGTCCAGCCCTGAAGGACTGGGGTACCTGGGGACCTCCTGGGGCCGTGACTGGCCCCTCCTCTGCTGGTGGTGGACACGCGCTTCCATTCGGGGTGGCCTGCAGGGACCCCTCTCTCGAGCAGTGTGGGCAGGACCCGAGGGCCCAGGTGAGGGGCGTGAGGGCATCCTCTGTGTGGCAACACCGTGCTGCAGGTGTGGAGGGTGCAACCTGGGCCTGCGGCCTCCACCTCCCCTGGGCCTGCCTGGGTGCCACTGGGGGCCCTCGGGGTGGCAGAGACATCCAGGCAGCATCTTGGAGCTTCGTGGGCTGGTAGGGCTATGGAGGTGGGAGCTGGGAAGCAGTGCTGTGGGGGCCTGAGAGGCCAGCCCACCCCAGCCTCAGTCTCCCCAGTGCTGCCCAGCTGGCCAAGCCTCAGGCTGCGTCTCCCAGGAGCCCCCAATTCCTGCTTCTCCTTGTGTCTCATTTAAACCCTGGGGCTTTGAGTTGGAGCCCCCAGCCGGGTGGGCCGGCTTCCTCCTGCTGGCTGCTCTGTGTGAGGTGGGTTCGGCGACTGGGGGCCTTGAGTGGTTTTTTTCCCCCAGGGCAGCTGTGTGTCTGCACACTGGAGCTTCCTGAGTGTCCCTTCCTCCACCGTGTTGACAGACAGGGAAACCGAGGCAAGCCTAGCCCTAGGGCCTGGTTCTGAACCTCAGCACGGGTGGGGCGGGTCCAGAGGCTGGATGGGGATGTTTGGTGCTGCTGGGCATGGCCACGTGAGCTCCTCGCAGGGAGGAGGCAGCCCCCAGGGCCCAGACCTTCAACCCCAGCACTGCCCTTGTATAAGAGAGAGGCTGCCCTGGAATGGTGGAACATGAGGCTGGGCACCTCACACCTGTAATCCCAGCACTTTGGAAGGCCAAGGCCGGGGAGGATCGCTGGTGGTCAGACAAGCCTGGGCAACATAGTAAGATGCCCTCCCTTTAAAAAAAGAAAAAATTGGCCGGGCGCGGTGGCTCAAGCCTGTAATCCCAGCACTTTGGGAGGCCGAGGCGGGCGGATCACGAGGTCAGGAGATCGAGACCATCCTGGCTAACATGGTGAAACCCCGTCTCTACTAAAAATACAAAAAAACTAGCCGGGCGTGGTGGCGGGCGCCTGTAGTCCCAGCTACTCGGAGGCTGAGGCAGGAGAATGGCCTGAACCTGGGAGGCGGAGCTTGCAGTGAGCCGAGATCGCGCCACTGCACTCCAGCCTGGGTGACACAGCACGAGACTCCGTCTCAAAAAAAAAAAAAAAAAGAAAAAATTGGCCAGGTGTGGTGGCTCACTTCTGTAATTCCAGCACTTTGGGAAGCGGAGGAGGAAGGATTACGAGGTCAGGAGATTGAGGCCATCCTGGCTAACACAGTGAAACCCCGTCCCTACTAAAAATACAAAAATTAGTCGGGTACGGTGGCGGGCGCCTGTAGTCCCAGCTACTTGGGAGGCTGAGGCAGGAGAATGGCGTGAACCCGGGAGGCGGAGCTTGCAGTGAGCCGAGATGGCGCCACTGCACTCCAGCCTGGGCGACAGAGCGAGACTCCATCTCAAAAAAATAAAATAAAATTAGCTGGATATGGTGGCACCACCTGTAGTCCCAGCTACTCCGGAGGCTGAGGCAGGAGCAGCCCTTATGTGCAGGAGTTCAAGGCTACAGTGAGCTGTGTTTGTACCACTGCACTCCAGCCTGGGTGACAGAGTAAGACTGTCTCAAAACAAAAAAAAAAAAAAAAAAAGCTGGGTGCAGTGGCTTACGCCTATGGTTCCAGCATTTTGGGAGTCTGAGGCAGGCGGATCCCTTGCAGTCAGCAGTTTGAGACCAGACTGGCCAACATGGTGAAACCCTGTCTCTACTAAAAATACAAAAATTAGCTGGGCGTGGTTGGCTGGCGCACGCCTGTTCCAGCACTTTATGGAGGTCAAGGCGGGCAGAGCGCCTGATCTCAGGAGTTCAAGACCAGCCTGATCAACGTGGCGAAACCCCATGTTGCTCTGAACTCTACCAAAAAATGCAAAATTAGCTGGGCGTGGTTGGCGCACATCTGTGGTTCCAGCTACTTAGGAGACTGAAGTGGGAGGATCTCTTGAGCCTGGGAGGCAGAGGCTGCAGTGAGCCAAGGTTGCACCACTACACTCCAGCCTGGATGACAGAGCGAGAGTGTGTCTGTAAAAAGAAAAAAGATGAATTGTATTTGTGAATCTTACCCCAAGAATAAAAGAACACTTTGGGAGACCGAGGCAGGTGGATGGATCACTTGAGACCAGGAGTTGGAGACCAATCTGGTCAACGTGGCAAAACTGTTTCTACTAAAAAATACAAAAATTAGCTGGGCATGGTGGCAGGTGCCTGTAATCCCAGCTACTCGGGAGGCTGAGGCAGGAGAATTGCTTGAACCTGGAAGGTGGAGGTTGCAATGAGCCAAGATTGCGCCTCCGCACTCCAGCCTGGGCGACAGAGCAAAACTCTGTCTCAAAATATGTGGAAGAGAGGTGGCCCTGAAATGGCTGAACACAGTCCTGGCGTTGTAGGCGGGGTTGGTGGAGGAGCCCCTAACCCCCAGTGCTCCAGCCCCTCCCGGCCCTCCCTGGTGGAGCTGGCACTCTGCCCCGTCCCGTACGCCTCCCTGGTCTCTGTCAGGACCGTGGATTTTCTACCAGCAGTGGCGCGAGGTGACCGGGGTGACCAGTGGGAGGCTGCCCCAGGCCTGAGCAAGGCACCTCCCGAGGTCAGGCTGGGATCTCATGCAGCGGCCCTGTTGGCTCTGCCCTCCTCCAGGGCGGCTCCTGCGCCCCCACCCCGCAACCCCCACTTGGCACACAGCCGGCCTGTGCAGGCGTTTTCAATTACTGTCCACCTAGACAGCAATTTCCTCCTCTTAAGAATCCCTGTGTGTGTGAGGGAGAGAGCAAGAAACGGTCAGGGGATGAACACACGGGTACCTGGGCCTGCTCAGCGCCCAGCACACCCCTCGCTCTGCTCCTGCCTGAAACCCCCAAAGAATCACCCCAGAGCCCCTCTGTTTCCCTCGGCAAAAACATCTTAGCAATTTGTAGCAAGGTGGCACGTGACTTCATTTCAGAGGCAGGCGTGGGCTGGGCTGGCATGACCACAGGACTGAGTTTTGTGTCTGCTTTTGTATCAGAATCCTCTGGTTGTAAAGGATGGAAAACTAAACTTAACTGGATGTGAGCAAAACTGGAAATAGATTGGCTGGAATAACAGGGCTGGCTTCAGGCACAGCTTGATCTAGGGGTTCAGTTGGTGGTGTTGGGCCCTGGTTTCAGCATCTCCTCCTCCTAGTTCTGCGTCTCTGGGTTGGCACCAACCCTCCTGGTGGCCACCTCCTTCAGCGAGTTTGGGTTTTACATCCCCGCTCTCCCGGGCTGCCGGGAAAGGTCAGGTGTGGCTCACGGAAGTTTTGGGAAAAGTCCCTGTCTCATCGGCTCTGACCGGTCGGGCCCGGGATGTGGCTTGGGAGACGTGGCACCCTGGGTTGTGTGCCTGCCTCTGGCCCCTGGGTTCATCCTTCTGGAGAAGATCAGGGTCTGGGTTCCAGAAGTGGGGGTGCGTGCAGGTGGCAGACAGCGTCTCGTGGGCAGTAAGTGCGGGTTCTGCAGGTGTATTCGGGTGTCGTTGGGCTCAGGGTCAGGAGGTGGTGACAGCCCTGGTGACCCAAGACGCCTTCCGCCCCAGGCCCGAGGCCGCCCCATTGGAATCCCGCTCCCGCCTTTGCTGTTGTCTGAGATATTCCCGGTGCCTTGAGAGCATTTGAGATGAGCTAAAGCCTTCCGTGTGACCTTTGGGCAGGGGTCGGAGGAAGGGAGGGGCCTCCCACCCAGCAGGGTAGACTCGGGGCCCTCGGGCATGGGTTGGAGGGAGGGAGGGGTCTCCCAGCAGGGTCCCCTGGGGCAGAGATTTTCAGGCACACACTGGCTTGCAGGGTCAGAGGCTGGGGCCTTGGTCTTGCCTGCTGGCCTCTGAAGGCCATGCTGAGAGAATGTCCACTTTCTCATACCAGGCCCAGCGGGGCGGCCACACCTGCAGCTCCAGGCTCGTGGTCGGCCTGTGGAGACCAGGCCCCGTGGGCTGCGCCCTCTGCTGTCTCCCCTGGACAGGTGTGAGGATGGTGGGCAGGTGCACAGGTGTGTGTGGGACAGGTGAAGTGCGCAGGTTTGAGCGCAGGGCTGGCCCTTCGTGAAGGTGCAGTGAGTGCTGTGGCCAGGTGTTACCTGGCAGGCGTGTGGCAGCCTCTTGCAGAGGGCATGGGGCCGTGGACAGCGGCTGCGCCATAGCGTGTGGCTGCTGTTTCCCTAAGCACAGGAACACTCAGACCAGGCTGGAGAGCTCAGAGGAGGGCCATGGAGGTGGGACCGGGCCAAGGGTGTAAAGGTGCAGGGAGAGTATGGAGCGCCCGAGCCGAGGGGAAGGTTCCCATCCCTCCGAGCGAGGGGAAGTCTCCTATCCCTCCAGAGCGGCTGCTGCCTGTGGCTCCTTCAGGGCCTGCTCAGGGCCCCGTGCATTACTTTTCGAGGCTGCAGGCGGTCCTGGAAGCTGAGGCCTGAGGCTGGTAGCTGGGAGTGCTGGGGTCCCGCCTATCCCACCGGGTCTCCTCTCCACTGCCGGGTCATTGGTGTTGAAGGTGGGGTCTGGATATGCCCTCCCTGAAAGAGAAACCTCTCCCACACTGAAAGGGGTGAGTAGGAGACTTCCAGACCTTTCTCCCAGGCGGGTGGGTGACCTTCGGTGCTAGCCTTGTCTCCAGAGGCCTCCTTACCTCTGAATGCCAGCTCCCCAGGCCTCTGGAGGCCCCCGTTGAGTGGATAAGACCCCAGACCTTCACCTCTGCTCCCACTAAAGGGCCGGCAGCTGCAGCCACTGGTAGCGTGGAGGCCTTTAACCCAGCATTCCTATTCTGTAGTCCTGTTTGTTTGTTGTTGTTTTTTTTGAGACAGAGTCTAGCTCTGTTGCCCAGGCTGGAGTGCAGTGGTGTGATCTCAGCTCACTGCAACCTCCACCTCCTGGGTTCAAGTGATTCTCCTACCTCAGCCTCCAGTGTAGCTGGGATTACAGGCACCCAACTAATTTTTCTATTTTTTTAATAGAGATGGGGTTTCACCATGTTGGCCAGGGTGGTCTCGAACTCCTGACCTCGTGATCTGCCTGCCTCAGCCTCCCAAAGTGCTGGGATTGCAGGCGTGAGCCGCCGTGCCCGGCCCCATCCTGTTTCTTTAAGGCCGTTGCTACCCAGGATGCTAATGCTGCCGCCTCCTTGCCTGCTTCTCCCACCCTTCCCCACAGGGCCCTGAACGTTATAGGAACAGAATCCCGGGTGTCTGCAGGCCTTGGGGGTGTGGGTCTGTCCCTGCCTCCACCGAGGCCTTTGCCCAGCCATCCGTGAGCCACAGGACCTTCTAGGTTGCGCAGGAGGCGCCAGGCATGCCAGCCAGAGGGCCTCGGGCCCCAGAGCCCCGGCTGCAGGGAGGCTGCTGGGATCCCCCAGGGACCCAGAGGTGCCTGAGCCATACGGCCCTGTGCTCAGGTCCTACTGACACCCACCTGCTCAGGGCAGGGCTGCTCACAGCCTTCCCTCTACCCTGCCCCTGCAGCCTGGTCCGTAGGCATTAAGGCCTGGCCGCTTCAGATGGTCAGGTGCCTGGGGACCAGCAGGCAGTGACCGTCTGTGCCTCAGGCTGCTGTCTCTGAGTGCTGCACAGGGCTGGGGGTGAGACGCCTGTCTCCTTGTGTGTTCAGGGGCTCCAGGGCACCCCTCCCATAGACCTAGCTGACCGCTGCTATTTGGAATCCCAGGTCCTGCCCGTTGCTAGGTTGATGAGGGAGCAGGTGTCTGGTGCTCAGGGTTAGACCTCAGGGACCCCCCGAGCCTCCCCATGGCCCCCACCCTGAGCCCACGTCTGGGCAGCAGGAGAGGACGTGTCCTCCTGTCTGGGGTGGCCCCGTGGCCAGAGTCCCCTGCACAGGGTTCCAGGGCCAGTTGGTAGTTCCTGGGCCTCCCTAAGCCCTTGCAGAGTGCACTGGGGATTCCCGGCGGCATTTCCTGCCCTGCTCCCTGGGTTTGCCACAAGAGCACTTTCTCACGGCAGCGGCGGCACCTCAGGACCACAGGGAAATACAGAAGTCCCCGCGGCAGAGCCCGGGAGGAAGGGGGAAGCTCGGGGCTTGGGAAGGGGCTGCCACACCCCAACCCCAAGTTGGCCGGGTGAGGCCTGGGCCAGGCGGATCCCGCTCCACACAGAGGAGTGACTGCAGGCCTGCTCCGGAATGAGCCGGAACCAGGAACTCCCAGAGGCTGCACCATGCCCAGTGCCCACAGCCCGCACCTTGGCTGTGTTGTTCTCACAGGGCGGGAGCCCCAGGAGTCCTGAATGTGGGCCATGCCACCCAGGGACCATGGCTGAGGAAAGGGGAGCCCCACTCTATCCCTCTGTTAGGGCACCCAAAAGGAAGGATCACCACTGGGCTTTTTTTTTTATTTTTATTTTTGAGACAGAGTCTTACTCTGTCGCCGAGGCTGGAGTGCAGTGGCAGGATCTTGGCTCACTGTAAGCCCTGCCTCCCGGGTTCAGGCCATTCTCCTGCCTCAGCCTCCCGAGTAGCTGGGACTACAGGCGCCCGCCACCACGCCCGGCTAATTTTTTGTATTTTTAGTAGAGGCAGGGTTTCACCGTGTTAGCCAGGATGGTCTCGATCTCCTGACCTCGTGATCTGCCCGCCTCGGCCTCCCAAAGTGCTGGGATTACAGGCGCGAGCCACTGCGCCCGGCACCACTGGGCTTTTCTGAAGGAGTTTTTTTTTTTCTTTCTTTTTTTTTCCCCTGCTCTGTTGCCCATGCTGCAGTGCAATGGTGCAGTCTCAGCTCACTGCAACGTCTACCTCCCGGGTTCACGCCATTCTCCTGCCTCAGCCTCCCTAGTAGCTGGGACTACAGGTGCCCGCCACCAAGCCCTGCTAATTTTTGTATTTTTAGTAGAGACGGGGTTTCATCATGTTGGCCAGGATGGTCTCGAACTCCTGGCCTCAGGTGACCACCTGCCTTGGCCTGCCAGAGTGCTGAGATGATAGGTATGAGCCACCACACCCGGCCTCTGAAGGAGCCTTTTTTTTTTTTTTGAGACGGAGTCTCGCTCTGTTGCCTGAAGGAGCTTTTAATGGCTAAAGCTGGAGTAACTTGAGCAACAAAAGGGAGATGGTATAAGGGGATTATAACCCAGGGAGCAAGCTACACGTCCCCAGGTCAATAGACATAGACATAAAGAATGGAATCAGTAAACAGGAAGGGGAGAAGGCCTGCAGCCTTTGCACACGAATTCCAGGTAATACAAAAGAAGGCTGGGCACCGGGGCTCCCGCCTGTCATTGCAGCAGTTTGGGAGGCTGAGGTGGGAGGATTGCTTGAGCCAGGAGTTCAAGACCACCTGGGTAACGTGGGGAGACCCCATCTCAAGAAAAAGTTTAATTAGCTGGGCATGGGGGCGCCTGTGGTCCCAGCTACTCGGGAGACTGAGTTGGGAGGATGGTCTGAGCCCAGGAGGTCAAGACTGCAGTGAACTGTGATTGTACCACTGTATTCCAGCCTGAGCCACAGAGGCCTTGTCTTAAAACATAAATAGGCCAGGCGTGGTAGCTCCAGCCACTCAGGAGGCTGAGACAGGAGAATCGCTTGAACCTGGGAAGCGGAGGTTGCAGTGAGCCGAGATCACGCCATTGCACTCCAGCCTGGACGACTACAGACTCCGTATGAAAATAAATAAATGCAGGAGAAGTGAGGGAAGTGGAAATGCCCCCGAGGTGCACGGTGCAGTAACCTGTGGCAGGGAAGCCCCTCTGTGGCCGCTGTGTCTCCCCGAGATGCTCTTTGATGACAAAGGACGGGGGGAGAAACCCTTGGCGTCAGGGCATAGTGGAAGCATGTGCCGCTGCGGCCCCAGGTGAACCTCAGACCACTGGACCAGCCGGGCTCCCCGACCCTCTGTGCCACCTTCCTTGGCCAAGGTCACGGCGTGGGGACGCGCCGCACCCCTCCCCCAGATGTGGGGGTTTATCCTTGTGTCTGAGCCAGCCTTGCCCCGCCACCTGCCCCTGGGGGTGACCTTGGTGACAGCTGCTCCCACCCCGGGCTGGCCCCGCCTTGGGCCACAGCCTCAATGGTGCCTTTCACAGGGGCCTGGACAATGCCTCATGTTGTCCTGAGGGCCAGGCCCTGGCCTCACTGAGATGCAGGGCTTCCTGCCCCAGGCTCCGGACCCCGTGCTCCTGTGGGGGCTTCCATGGTTTCCCCTGTGGTTCGGGATGGCCCCTCCTGGTGGTGCCAGGCAGGGATGGGCCGACCATTGCCCTAAATGTCACGGGGCAGACGGAGCCCAGGAGTGGGCTGGGGCCGTGCATGAGATCTGGGACCTCGGTTTCCCTGTCCATACAGTGGGGACGATGGTGTGCGGGACGAGGGCATTATTGGGAACATCACCAGTCATTCCTTGCAGGCAGCGCGAGGCCTCAGGCGGCCCTTGAGGGGACAGGTGTTTGGGGCCTGGCCAGAAGCTGTAGGGCTGCCCCTCGGGGGGGATGGGTGTTTGGGGCCTGGCTGGAGACCACGAGGCTGCCCCTCGGGGGATGGGTGTTTGGGGCCTGGCCAGAGGTGGTAGGGTTGCCCCATTGCCCCTCCCTGGGCGGGTGCCGGCTCCTGGCCCTCTGTGGGATCCCTGCCCCCTTCCCACCGTGTTTGTCTTATGGGTTTGCTCTTGGGCTTTGGGGCCCCTGTGCGGGGACCTCAGGGTTTGGGGCTTGGGGAGGAGGTACCCTGGGGCTGACCTGGCCCTGAGGGTAGCGCCTCCTGCAGCCTGGGCAGCCTGGCGGGGATGGGGGCGTTCATGTGCCACTCTAGGCGGGAAGGCGCTGTGGAAGCTGTGAGCCCGTGTGTGAGTTGAGGGGTTCTCTCCAGGCCTGTCGGGAGCCAGGACCCATGCTGGGGGCTGTATGAGAACAGGAACAGATGAGAGCTGACCCCAGGAGCCCTCACTCACCCTCTGGCCTCACCCCTGGGAGCAGGGGAGCCTGCCTGTCCTGGCTGTTTGGAGAGAGAGCCCCAGGCAGGGTGGAGCTGGGACCTGGAGCCCTCTGCAGGATACGGCTGCTGGCTCTCAGCCTCTGCCGGCCCCAGACGCACCAACCTGGGGAAGGTGCATTAATGGGTTGGAGAGTGTGGGTGGATGGGCCAGGCAGCCAAGCAGCAGGCAGGGAGAGATGGAGCCCTGTGCAGGCTCACGGACGAGGCCTTCAACTCTGGGGCCTTGCCCAGCAAGGAGACGCTGCTCTGCCGAGCCACCGTGAGCTCCAGTGTTTGCCTCTTGGAGGAGGGCAGGAGCTGCTAGGACCCAAAGACCGGAAGCCAGGTCCAGGCCCTTCACGGGGACGGTCAGGGTGCAGTGATCAGGGCCTTGGCCCTGTGCCCAGAGGCCACCCCTTCATGGTGCACCCGTTCCTGTGGAAGGCCAGAGGCACCATGAGATATGAGGACCCAGTTCCCAACCCAGAGGGACCACCACCTGTGAGCTGTCACTCAGAGCAGGGCCACATGCTTCCCTGCCCCAGTTTACAAGAAAATTAGCATATAAATCACATACGTGAGGTGTGATTTACATCTACTTTGCATATCCTATTTAGAGTGCAGTTCCAGCTCTGATAAATCCAAAACCCAGCAGTCTCGGGCCAGGCATGGGGCTCACACTGCAACCCCAGCACAGTGTGGGGAGAGGCAGGAGGGTCACCTGAGGTCAGAAGTTCGAGACCAGCCTGGGCAACGCAGTGAGCTCCCATCTCTACAAAAAAAATACAAAACTTACCTGGGTGTGGTGGCATGCGTCTGTGGTCCCAGCTACTTGGGAGGCCAAGGCTGGAGGATCACTTGAGCCTGGAAGGTCAAGGCTGCGGTGAGCTGTGATAGTGCCCCTGCACTCCAGCCTGGGGGGGAAAAAAAAAGACTGAGCCTCGTAAATGGGCGTGGGCTTTACGTGAAGGCTGTTCCTGTTTCCTCGGATTTCACTTCTCTCTGAGGCATGTGATGTGTGCGCTTCACTGTGGTGGAAGAAACGGTCTGGCTGCTTTCCAGGGACTGGGCACCTTATGTCCCCACGGGCAGCATGGAAGGGCCAGTGTCCCCGCCAGCAGTCGGACGTCGCGTGTGTGTGTGTGCGCGTGCGTGTGTGTGCGTGTGTGTGTGTGTGTGTGCATGCATGCTGGTTTGGTTTTGCTGTTCTCGTGGGTCGTGGTGACGCTGAGAATCTTTCCTGCTCTTAGCCCTGAGGTAGGCGGAGGGGGGGGGCTCCTGAGAGAGGCCTCTGAGCAGGGCATGGGGTGTGGACTGGACCCCGCTCCCCACAGGTGGGACTAGACCTGGCACACAGTGGGACCAGCTCACAGCAGGGCCCGGCACACAGTAGGTGTTTGATAAATGCTGGTTGAGTCCTCTGGTCTCTGTCCCAGGACTCACGAGTCTTAAACTTTAAGAGAAAATGGCCGTTTCTCGCCTCAGCCCACCCGACTGTCCAGGATGCTGCCCTGTGAGGGGCTGCGCTGTGGGGAGAAGCCCTGTCTCATTGGCTGTTGCCGGTGCCACCCGTGGAGTCCACAGGGGGCTGCAGACCCTGAGGTCCTGGCCCTCCCCAGTGAGGCCAAGGGGCTGGCCAGGCTTGGGGCGAGCAGAGGCTCAGCCTGAGGTCCAGACTGGGCGTGGGGCGAGTTCGGAATCGTGGCCAGGGCCGTCCTGAAATACACTCCTGTGTCGTCATCACCCCTGGAATGCGGAGTCCTGGCGCCTGCTGTCGGGAGGACAGCACTGGCGTCTGGACCCCGAGAACACCAGACCCGCCGCGCGCAGAGGGGGCAGTGGCTTCCCCAACCCTGTGGCCTGTGCGCTTCCTGGGGCACTGCTGCCACCTGCTGGGCGCGGCGGGCATGGCGGGGGCGCCTCCCCACCCTGTGGCCTCCGGAGCCTGGTGGCTGGAAGGAGTCGCCGCTGCATCCTGGGCAGGGATCTGTGGAGCCACACACACTGGACCCAGCCAGCTCCAGCCCCCGTGGGCGAGGTGGCCCGAATTTGTCTGCATCAGTGACACAGACATGCATGCCTTGGAGGCTCCCCGGGGTGCATACAAGGCCGTGAGCGGCAGGCCAGGAAGCACTGCTGGGCTTGCTGCTGCTAAGCCGCCCCGGACACTTCTTGGCATCCACCCTCAGCCACGAAGCGCTGCATCCAGAGAGGTCCTGATGCCAGAGGCAGAGCCATGGGGATGCCCAGCTGTGCCCGGGCAGGGGCTCAGTCAACAGGCGTTCTGAGCAGACCCTGCCTGGGCCTGAGGGACACTGGTGGCCTCGCTCTCCCAGTGAGAAGCAGAAGAAGGGGGTTCCTCCGTGGGAAGGGGGTTCCTCCGTGGGAAGGGGGTTCCCGGCTGCTGCTGTGTGCACGGGGCTGGGAAGTCAGTCTTTTTTTTTTTTTTTTTTTTTTTTTTGAGACGGAGTCTCGCTCTGCCGCCCAGGCTGGAGTGCAGTGGCCAGATCTCAGCTCACTGCAAGCTCCGCCTCCCGGGTTCACGCCATTCTCCGGCCTCAGCCTCCCGAGTAGCTGGGACTATAGGCGCCCGCCACCTCGCCCGGCTAGTTTTTTGTATTTCTTAATAGAGACGGGGTTTCACCGTGTTAGCCAGGATGGTCTCGATCTCCTGACCTCGTGATCCGCCCGTCTCGGCCTCCCAAAGTGCTGGGATTACAGGCTTGAGCCACCGCGCCCGGCCAGAAGTCAGTCTTGTACAGACTTGGGAGGCAGGGAGCTCCAGGCTGTGCAGGGAGCAGGCTTGGTCTGGCACCATCCAAGACAGCCCAGGGCCCCCTCCCCGACGGCGCCAGCTGTCCCCTCCCCGATGCCAGGCATTTTATGGCATCTCAGCAGAGAAAATAGCCCCTGGTCTCTGGTGTCGGGATGGGGCTGTCTGACCTGGGGAGGGGACGCCGGGGAGCAGGAGGCTTGGGGGTCAGGGCTGAGGGGCGGTGTCTGGAATCTGAGCCGGCTGAGGCTCTGTCTGGCCTGGTGGCTGCTGCAGGTGGCTGTTTAGCCCCACCTGGAACCCACAGCCTCCTCGCCTCCCTGTGGCACAGGTCAGCAGCCCCTGCCCTCAGATGACCCCTCGAGGGTCTCCGAGGCCACGTGGCCAGCAGGACAGGATGCTGTCCCCAAGCCAGTGGTCTCTGAAGTAATGGGGGAGGGGCCACAGACAGGCCCACGGATGCTCCGCAGACGGCCCCGAGGGACCCACGGACGCTCCGCAGACGGCCCCGTCACCCCGGGAGAGGCCCACGGATGCTCGGCAGACGGCCCCGTCACCCCGGGAGAGGCAGCACCCACTGAGGACGCGTTCAACCCCAGCCACAGAGCTGCTGCCGATGGCGGGACCTGCACGTGACCCGAGGCCCGGCAGACGGAGCCCAGGACGCAGACCCTGCAAGCCACGTGCTGTTGGGGTGGGAGAGCCAGGGCCATAGAAAAACCTGCGTCTGAGTCTGCAGGATACGGAGTTCTAGAGCAGGAGAAAGGACGGGCAACGATGGGAACCACGGACAGGGAGCGGAAGTGGGAGCGGGACCGGGGCGATGGGAACGCCCTTCTGAGCGGCTGCGCGTCGGTCACTGACCGCAGCTCAGTGAGGTGAAGCCACGTGCGTTTATTCTCCCACAGCTCTGGCGGTCAGAGCTCCAGGATGATCCCATGGGCTCGAGGCTTGGGGTGGGCAGAGCTGGTTCTGGGCTCGGGGCGGGTCCTCTGGCATCTCCCCGGTGCTCCTGGGCTCTGGGGCCCCCTCCGGCCTCAGTTTCCATGGCCACGTCCCCTTCCCTCCTGTCCTCATGTCTCTGCCTCCCTCCCCTGTGATCGTCTGCCACAGTGAGGTCCTAACCACACATGGAAGGTGGTGTGTTCAGGTGCTTAGGCTCCCAGGGGGATGCCTGGTCCACTTTTCTGTGGCTGTGTGGTGTGCGTGAGGCCACAGGTGGAGATGAGGGCTTGGGCTGGGCTCCCCTCAGATGAGCTTTCCTGAAAAAAGAGGGGACGGCACCACCTGGACCCAGCGGTCGCGGATGGCTGAGGGAGGAGGGTGGAGGCCAACCTGGTCCTCCTGGGCAGCACGTGGTTGGACCCAGCTCTGCCTCTGCCCATGGTGGCTCTGGCCATGCCCACCCAGGGTGCAGGGGGTCCCTGGGGGCTGGTAAAGGATAGCTGGTTGGATGTCCCACTCATCCAGGCCCTCCTCAGGCTGGCTCGGGCCAGGGTTGCAGCCATCAGCCCTGGTCCACTGTCATATCCCCTCACTAATCATCATCACTGAACCACATCCCCCATGTCCCCTCTCCCCCAGTGTCTTCCCCCGTCCATCTCCCCCCGTGTCCCCTCTCCCACCGTGTCTTCTCCCCTGTCCCCCCTCCCCTGTCCCCCCTCTCCCCTGTCCCCCCTCCCCTGTCTCCCTGTCTCCTCCGTGTCCCCTCACCCCATGTCCCCTCTCCCCCCACATCCTCTCTCCCACCATGTCCCCTCCTCCATGTCCCCTCTCCCCTGTCCGTCTCCCTGTCTCCTCCGTGTCCCCTCTCCCCCATCCACGGTCGCGGTCTGACTCCTGTCCTCTCCCCCACAGGGTACCGCGAGGGCTTTCTCTGGAAGCGTGGCCGGGACAATGGGCAGTTTTTAAGCCGGAAGTTTGTGCTGACGGAACGAGAGGGTGCCCTGAAGTATTTCAACAGAAATGACGTGAGCCAGACACAGGGGTGGGGTGGGGGCCTGTCCCGGGGCAGCATCCTGGCCTCCCACACTGGGGCCTGTGGTGGCCACGTCCATCCTCAGCTGCCCTTCCTGCTGCCCCCCTGATGGGGACACTCCAGGAGAACCAGCCTGTGATGGGCTGTGAAGCCTCCGTGTGCCGGCCCTCTGTGTCTCCCGGCCCTCTGTGTCTCTTGGTCCTCTGTGTGCCAGTCCTTGTCTCCCGGTCCTCTGTGTCTCCCGGTCCTCTGTGTGCCGGCCCTCTGTGTGCCGGTCCTCTGTGTCTCCCGGCCCTCGTGTCTCCTGGTCCTCTGTGTCTCCCGGTCCTCCATGTGCCGGTCCTTGTGTCTCTCGGTCCTCTGTGTCTCCTGGTCCTCTGTGTCTCCTGGTCCTCTGTGTGCCGGTTCTCGTGTCTCCCGGCCCTCGTGTCTCCCAGGGTGGGGCAGCTGAGGCTTTCCAGGAGCCTGGGTGGCCGGGCAGGGCCCCCTGAACTCAGGCCCAGCCATGGGAGGGGGAGAACCTAGTCACTGGGCCCCGCTGGAGCCAGCCAGGATCCCAGAAAGCCCCCAACTTTCCTGGAGGTACCCTGGGGAGACTGGCTCGGGACAGGACACACACATTGGCAAGAATGGCAGGGTCTCTGCGACGTGGCCCCAGGGCCGTGGGCTGATGGTCGGAAGCACCCGCCCTGAGCTGTGGCACGCTGCTGTCGGGGGCTGCCTGGAGGTGGGCTGGTGGCTGGGGCCTGCCCCTGTGGGAGCTGCCGTGCCGTGTGGGGCCCGGGGCTGCCCCTGGGGAGGGAGGGTGCAATGTCTGATGTCAAAAGCCACCCACACAGTGTCATTGAGTCCCCATCACCCCTGGGAGGGAGGTGCCATTACCTTCTGCTTACAGACCAGGAGGCCGAGGCTCAGAGAGGTTAAGTAACTTGCTCAAAGCCACACAGCACAGCAGGTGTGTCGTCAGCACCCACAGGGTCTGCCCTTCCTGCTCCCCCGAGCTTGGATGGCGGCCCCTGTGAGGTGCTCAGACCCCACCCCTTCCCAGGCCAAGGAACCTAAGGCTGTGATGAAGATTGAGCACCTAAACGCCACCTTCCAGCCGGCCAAGATCGGCCACCCCCATGGCCTGCAGGTCACCTACCTGAAGGACAACAGCACACGCAACATCTTCATCTACCATGAGGATGGGAAGGTGGGCGCTAGCGCGCACTCGGGCCAGGGCAGCACGGGAGGGCGGGCACTCAGGCTGAGTGGCATGAGAGGGCGGGCATTTGGGCTGGGCAGCGTGGGAAGACAGGCACTCAGTGGGTGCTTGGACAGTGTGGGAAGGCAGGCACTCGGGCCGGGCGGCATGAGAAGGCAGGTGCTTGGATGTGTGGGAGGGTGGGCACAGGAGGGTGGGCACCGGGTGGGCAGCAGGGGGAGACATGTGCAGGAAGCAGGCTCCCTCCCGGGGCCGGGCTGCCCAGGAACCGGATCACCGTGCTGTCTCTGGGGCCACCCAGCCTGCCCCCGTCAGTGGGGGCTGCCAGCTCAGGCTAGAGGATCCACCACCCCCACAATGCCCACAGGGGGCCTTTGGGGGAACTGGGGTCCTATGGGGAGGAGAAGGGGACAGCAGCCAGCTCTGGGGCTGGTTTGGGCAGTGTTCCTTTGGCTGCCCTTGGCGTGGCGGTGGGGAGGGCGGGTGCACCCCTCATTTCTGGAGGGCTTGAGGGGAACCCAGATAAAACTCCCACAAAAGCTATCCTTTTGTCTTTGGGCCAGGCTGCAGGGGGCCCAGCGGTGGGTCCAGTCTCTCTGTTGCATTGGTTCTCGTTTCTATTTTTATCACCCGTCTATGTGCACGTGGTCTAAAGCACTAAATTGTTCCCAAGTCTTGAGAAACAGAAGTTTGAGGCCCCTCCTAACCCCCGTTGGGAATTTGTCCCCGTATCCAAAAATAACCTGCTGGTGTTGCTGCAAATTTACCCATTTTAGGCACCATCTGACAACTTCCCACGAGGAAGTAGAGGTTCCAGCTCTTTCCATGCCCTACCACGTGCCCGTCCCCGTCCCCGTCCCCTGCCCACCGTGCTCTCCTGGTGTCTGCACCTGGGGTTGTTACGGGGCTGACGTTGGATACCTCAGACGGAGCACGCTGCGATCACTTTTCCCACAGCAAGCAGTTGTGTTCTCTGCCACAGTTGACGGTGTGCTGCCGTAGGCTGTCTGCAGACTTTTCTCTGGAGGCAGTTGGGCACTGGGAGCCCGTGACTCCCATGGCATGGAGATCTCGCTCCTGCAGGCTCATCTCGCCCGGTCCCACATCTTTTTAGTTTACTTGTTCCTTTTGGTAGAAGTGATGTGCTTGGAAGGAAAGTGGCCTGTCACCTGGCACCTTGGAACGTTCTGCCTCCTGCTTGGCTTAGACTGTGGCTAGATATAGAATTCTAGGTTGGAGTTAATTTTCCTGCTAGTTCTGAAGGCTCTGCACTGATTCTTCCCTCCCGGTGCGTTTGTTGTGGGGTTTTGAAATTCTCCGATGCCGTGCGTGTGTTGGCAAGAGTCCCTCGTCTTTTGCTGTGCTGGGTACAGGCCCAGGGTGGCATTTCGAGTCCAGTTACTGGTTTCCACGAGGTCAGGGATTGCTTTCTTATCTAATAATTTCCTCCTTCCACTTTCCCTGTTCTCATTTTCTGAAACTCCTGTTATGATGGAGATGTTGGCACTCTTAAGCTGGCTCATTTTGCTTCTGCTGTCTGGGAGATTTCTTCAACTTTGTCTCCAACACTGTATTGAGGGTTTTGTTTCTGCTCTCTTGTATTTAATTTTACAGAGAACCTTTGGTTTTTGGAGTATTTCTTTTTCTTTTTTTTTGAGATTTGAGTCTCGCTGTGTTGCCCAGGCTGGAGTGCAATGGTGCGATCTCAGCTCACTGCAACCTCTGCCTCTCGGGTTCAAGTGATTTTCCTGCCTCAGCCTCCTGAGTAGCTGGGACTACAGGCACGTGCCACCACGCCCAGGCAAATTTTTTTTTTTTTTTTATTTTTGAGGCGGAGTTTCACTCTTGTCACCCAGGCTGGAGTGCAATGGTGCAGTCTCGGCTCACTGCAGCCTTTGCCTCCCAGGTTCAAGTGATTCTCCTGCCTCAGCCTCCCGAGCAGCTGGGATTACAGACATGTGCCACCACGCCCAAAAATTTTGTATTTTTTGTAGAGATGGGGGTTTCTCCATGTTGGTCAGGCTGGTCTCAAACTCCTGACCTCAGGTGATCCACCTGCCTCGGCCTCCCAAAGTGCCGGGATTACAGGTGTGAGCCACCGCGTCCAGTTGCAATCTTTGTATTTTTAGTAGAGACGGGGTTTCATCATGTTGGTCAGGCTGGTGTCCAACTCCTGACCTCAACCTCCCAAAGCGCTGGGATTACAGGGGTGAGCCACCGTACCTAGCTGAATATTCCTTTTTGAAACGCTGTTTTTGGTTTGATTGTGGTATCTTACTAATACTAATTTTTGAAGCTTGCTTATTCCTGAAAAATGTTTTTGTCTTCTAAGTTGCTGCCGGTCTGATCTGCTGTGTTCCCTGTGAGAAATCTTTCCCAGATATCCTGGAATCTGGGCAGGTCAGATCCTCCGAAGATAAATCCCCCCGCCCAGGCAGAGGCGCTTGGCCCCCAGCGGTGGGAGCTGAGGGAGTTCGGGCTGCAGCTTGCAGGGTCACAGAGCTCCCTGGAGTGCACCAGCCATGTCCCGTCTGCCCAGAGCCCCCGAGAGCCGGCTCCATGTCCTGCTGGGGGACAAGGGGCGAGCTTCCAACCAGTTCTCCTGCTTAGAGCGCCCTCCATTTCCTGGGGGACCTGGAGTGGTGAATTCCCAAGGCCTTTGGGGCAGCGCGGTGTGGACAGGTTCAGCTTCCTCTAGCTGGAGGGAGGGCGGGGCCAAATGGGATGGGGCGGGCCGGAGGAACGGGGTGGGAGGGGGAAGGAGGGGAGGCTGGTTGGGTGGTGTGGGTGTGGCTGGTGGGCGTGGCCTAGGAGGAAGGGCCACAGGAGAAAGCAGGGCGGGAGGCCTATGAGGGGCAGTCTTGGGGTGGGTGGGGCTTTGCTGGGTGGGGCCACTGGAAGAGGGCGGGGCAGTCTTGGGGTGGGCGGGGCTTTGCTGGGTGGGGCCACTGGAAGAGGGTGGGGCAATCCCACTGCTGCAGGAGGAGACTGGGGCAATCCCACTGCTGCAGGAGGAGACTGGGGCTGTACCATCCTCCAGCTGGTGCTGGACCAGGTGTCAGCTGGAGAAGCTGTGGCTGGATTGGTCCAGTGCTGGGGGCTTTGCCTGCGGGACGAAACTCAAGGCCAAAGGGGCTGGGGGAGAAGCCTAAGGGGACATGAGAGAAGGGAAGAGGGATGGGGCTCCCTAGTTCTTCCTGGCCAGGAGAGGGTGGAGCCAAGAGTGGAGATGGGCACCTTTCCAGAGGTCAGAAGCTCCAGTCTATAGCCTGGACAGGGGCCCCGGGGCTCAGGGTACAAGGTCATGGGGCCAAGGGTCTGGGCAGACCCCAGGAGGGCCGCTGGGTCTGGGGGCAGGGGACAGCCAGGCTGAGGTCTGGACGGACCCCAAGGGCACCTGACGTGGGGCTGGGTGCCAGGCCTGGGCCATGGGCCCTCTGTTCTAGGCTGCTGGCCCGCTCCACGCTCTCCAGAGGACCAGGGCAGCTCCCTGGACAGCAGTTCTGCCCTCTGCCACAGCACTCTTGGTAGGGGGCACAGCTCCAAGAGTGTTTATAAACAGATGAGCCTCCCTTCCCCCGTCACCCCAAGACTTCCATGAGCTACAAAATAAGGATCTTCATAAAAATAGCACCATCTGAAAGGAAGGCAGGCTGGCCCAGGCCCCAGAAGTGCCAGGGCCACAGGGTGAGCTTGGATGGCAGCCCCTGACCCCGTCCAGCCCTGTGCTGTCCAGCCCAGCCCAGCCCAGCCCAGCCCAGCCCAGCCCTTAGCTCAGCCCAGCCCTTAGCTCAGCCCAGCCCTTAGCTCAGCCCAGCCCAGCCCAGCCCAGCCCAGCCCAGCCC
>NC_037670.1:50045041-50096298 GCF_003255815.1 Theropithecus gelada | reverse complement strand
AGCCCAGCCCTTAGCCCAGCCCTTAGCCCAGCCCAGCCCAGCCCAGCCCAGCCTAGCCTAGCCTAGCCTAGCCTTTAGGCCTTTCAGCTCTTCTCAGAACTTCACTGGGGGAGTCTGTACCCACCCTCCCACAGAGGGGCAGCCCCTGGGTAGCAGCGCTGGCCTCAGTGCGGGCATAGAGGCCAGGCCTGCACAGGACTGCTGGGAGCTGAGGTGCCGGGGAGGAGGAAGGGGCTGGGCTCTGGGGGAAACGGCCCCTCTGTGGGGACCCCAGCCCTGCAGCCTCCTGAGCCCAAGCCTGTGCCTGCCTTTGCCCCTAGGAGATTGTGGACTGGTTCAATGCACTCCGAGCTGCCCGCTTCCACTACTTGCAGGTGGCATTCCCGGGGGCCAGCGACGCAGATGTGAGTTGAGTGGTGGCCCTGTGGTCAGCTCTAGGGCAGTCAGCGGTGGGGGGGTGGGGGGTGGAGGGAGCCCTCCTGCCCTGACTCTGGGATGACATTGAGCCCTAGGGTGGGCCTGGGACTGGCCAAGGGCTCACCCTGAAGTACCTGCAGTTCTCCTGCCTCACTCTAGAACTTAAGCTCAGCCAAGAGGGAAAGGGGGAGGGAAAGGGGGAGGGAAAGGGGTGGCAAGCAGAGGCAGAGACGTGGACCCTGCAGAGGCTGTGCCAGGCCTGGACCCTGCCCTGGTGGCCCGGGGTGTGAGGGGAGCACGGAGGGGCACAGCCAGGGAGGGTCTCGGCCTGAGCTGGGCTTCTGAGGCCCCCCGCCCGGTGTGTCCTGCCCCAGCTGGTGCCGAAGCTCTCCAGGAACTACCTGAAGGAAGGCTACATGGAAAAGACGGGGCCCAAGGTGCGTGTGCCGCCCGTGCAGCCTGGGGTGGCCTGGGGTGTGTCATGGTGGGTCTCGGGCTGAAGTGCAGTGACCTTCCCAGCTGCTGCCTCAGTGTTTTAAACTGGTCAGTGTCTGGTGGGTCCTCACGGCCCCTATCTGTGCCTGGTCAGGGTCCCCGCAGACCCGGGCCACTGTCCTAGGCTTTGGTTAGACCCTCCCTGCCTGCTCAGTCCGACCAGCTTCCTCACCCACGGGATTGTGCACCCGCGCGGCCAGGGGCCCACGTCTTGCCACTCCCTGAGGCATGATGTGGGAGGGAGAGGGAAATCCCGGGAGTCTTGGTGGTCCCGGAGCAGAAGTGCAAGTGTGAGGGCTCATAAGTGAGGCCTGAACCCCCATCTGGGGCCCTGGGAGGGCTGGGGGACCTGGAGGAGCAAGAGGGAGGTGCCGTGCGGAGGCTGGAGGGTTGGCGTGTGCAGGGGCCTTGTTTGGCATGGCCAGTGGCAGATGTGAATGAGTGGAGGTGACTGACCCGGGCTGGCCTGGACCCTGCCCTCCGGGGTGTGCTGCTGCCGGCTGGATGCAGGCCTGCCTTGGCTGACCTGCCAGTCACAGGCCCTCTCTGACCCACAGCAAACAGAAGGCTTCCGGAAGCGCTGGTTCACCATGGACGACCGCAGGCTCATGTACTTTAAAGATCCCCTGGTAAGGGAGAGCTGTGGCCCGGCCCGGCCAGCACAGGGGGGCAGCTCACTGGCTGGGGCTACTGGATGTGTGACCAGGAGGGTGGGTGGCCTCCCGAGTCCTGGCCTGTGGCCTCCCCTGGCTCTGAGTGAAGCCGGAAGGGAGATGGCCCCGCCTCCAGTGTGGTCTCCACCCACAGGACGCCTTCGCCCGAGGGGAAGTTTTCATCGGCAGCAAGGAGAGTGGCTACACGGTGCTGCACGGGTTCCCGCCGTCCACCCAGGGCCACCACTGGCCGCATGGCATCACCATTGTCACGCCCGACCGCAAGTTTCTGTTTGCCTGCGAGACGGAGTCCGACCAGAGGGAGTGGGTGGCGGCCTTCCAGAAGGCGGTGGACAGGCCCATGCTGCCCCAGGAGTACGCAGGTGAGGGGGGCGGGCGGCCAGCATCCTGGACGGGCTCCCAGTTCCCTGCAGCCGTGACAGCACCGGACCCTGTTCCATTGCAGTGGAGGCACACTTCAAGCATAAACCCTAGCGAGTGCGGTCAGAGGCCCACGGACACTGGACTCACTGTGGCTGACGGAGGGGACCTGTGGATGGGGGGCTGCAGCGTCCTGATGCCACCTGGCCCCACCTGCTCCTCAGGGCAGCCCGGGTGCTGCCAGGTAGGGCCTAAGCCTCTAGGGCCTTGTGCTTCTCTGGAACCTCAAGGCAGGCAGCCCCGGCCCTGACCTCTGACCCCGTCACGCTGCTGCTGACCACACCCAGTCAACCTGCCCCTCCCTGACCCAGGGCCCCCCCTTCCTCCGGGGCCCAGTCTGGCTCCCGAGCTCAGACACGGCCCCCAGGAGCCGCCCACCATGGCTGAGGGAACTTCCAGGCCTCAGCGCAGAGCCCTGTTTGGGGCTGGCATGGTTGGCAGCTGCCGGCCGCTGGGGACTGGGCCCTGCTCGCATGCCGCCCCGCCCTCTCCCCACCTCCACAAGTATTTATTGAGCGCCTGTTGTGTGTCACGGGGCCGTGGGGGCTGTAGGGGTGTTTGGGTGGATTATCTGCACAGGTCCTCCCTGGGCGGGAGTCACCCCAGCCCGTGCTCCTGGTTCCCTGGCTAGAGGGGTTACCAGGCTGCTGTCCCACCACATGTGGCCTCTGTGTGCCCAGCACGGTGCTCGCTGATAGTGGTGGTTGAACCCTTGGGGATAATGGCCTGGGCCGCGGTGAGGCCACCAGAGGCAGACGTGGCCCGGGGGGGGCCCGGGCACTGTCGCACTTGCTGCTGGTGGCCCAGCCGTGTATTTATTTCTCACCTATCTCCTTCCTGTCAAGGCAGGCCGGGCTCCAGGGCTCCCCTTGTATGGGGCATGCAGGTGCGGGGGGCGTCTGCAGGTCACCTGGGGGGCCCAGCCCTCTCCTAGCCTTGCCTGGCTGAGGTGTGTTCCAGGGGAGCCCTGGACAAGCCCTCATGGGGGGGAGGGGGTTCCCGAGGCCGGGCATCCACTGCCCTGTGTCACATCCTGGAATAAAGTGCGGCTCTGGCATGGTTCCAGCTGTGTGTCTGAGGATGGAGTGGGGAGGGGTTGGGCTGGGAACACATGGCCCTGCTCCCCTGGCTTCAGGAGAATCTTTGTCTGCTCCCAGGGACCTGACAGGGCCTTTGCTCCCTGAGGTTTGGAGGGAGGACGCGGTGTCTGAGCTGGTCACAGCGCCATGTTCCTTGTGCACGGAAGCTGGCCCCCACCCGAAGTGCTCCCCAGCACCTCTTCCCCAGCTGCCTCCATCTGAGGCCTGCCAGGCAGTTCCTGGGCAGAGCCCACAGCCTGAAAGACAAGCCCAGCTCAGCATGAAGGAGAGTGTGGGGGATGCATCCTGGGTGGGGGGGGGGGTGTCCCCTGTGCCTGCACCTGCCAGTGCTCCCATGCTGGGCCCCTCAGCCCTCACACAGAACATGCTGAATCCCACTTCTCCAATGAGGAGCTGGGGCCCCAGGGCAGGGTGGAGGGGTCCCCAAGGGGGCTGTGCTGGTGAGGATGTGGGTGAGATACCCCCACCTGGAGCTGAGACCCCAGGCAAGTGCCCCACAGCCTCACCAGGCGCCATGGTCCAAACCCCAGCAATGAGAGGACTGGGCCTGGGTCAGGGAGAGCCCTGGGCTGCGCTGGACACACCCCCGGGGGCAACCAGCAGTGCCCACAGCCTCCCCACAGAGTGGAAGTGTGGGCACGTGCTGTGTGAGTGCATGTCCCCATGTGTCCACGTGTGCGCTGAGGACGCTGATGACCGTCACGTTTTAAAGACCACAGAACAACTTTTTAATGGGGGAAAGCATTTTTCAAACCAGGCAAGACGCACAGGCACAGAAGGTGGTCGCAGCAGGGGTCGCTCGCTGTCTAGCCCTCCCTGTGTGGACACAGCTGTGGGGAAGGGCCTCCCCTCGCGCGCAGCATTCCCAGCAGGCATACGGATGGACCGTGACTCCACCGCGAAGTCCTGAGGCAGGGAGAGGCGGACGCCGCGGTGCAGGCTCAGCACAGGCCACAGGGGGGCCGCCTGCAGGGCTCTGTCCAGCTGTTCCTGCCGTCTCACGGTAAGCTGGAGTGACGCTGCACACACAATCCTGTCACTCCGAATCACACTCGCTATTCACAGCAAGTGCCACACGGCAGGGACGGGTGCCCTGTCAGCACCTAGGGCAGGGTACGGGCTCTCTGCACGGCTACCTCCCTGGCAGCCCAAGGGCTTTGCTCTTTGAGGCTGCGACACCCAGACCTGGTGGATTTGGTTTTTATGAATTTCAATGAAATTACACAACTTTACTTCTAAAATCACAGTCGAGTGAATGTGAGACTTCCCGATAGCCCTCTGCTCCGTCCACGCACGGGCAGTCTGGCCACAGGGCATGCCTCCTCTGGGGGCTCCCATGCACAGCCCTGAGAGCAGAGGCCCCCACACCCACGGGTGGGCGCCCGAGAAAGGACCAGCGTCGCACAGCCCGGTAGAAAGGGTTTATTTATGCGCAACGGTTCACACAAGCCTTCCTTAAATTCCACTTTACAGGAAATAAAGCTGTGCGTTTCCCCTTCCCATGCACAACTGTGTATCAATCTACAACTGTCCTTTAACTGTGAAAAAATAGAGCGTCTCCCCTTTTGTCATTGTTCTGGTAACATCTGGAATAGCATCTGTGACAGAGAACGGAGCTGCTCACTCCTGGACCGGTTATTTGGTTAAAACCTAAAATGTCAGGTCAAAAAAATCAATCACCCAATACAAATAAATATTGCATTATGAAAGAGATGGGCAGAGTCCCGTGGTATCCCTTTTTAAAGCGGCATTTCCAGCACAGCAGCGTGGCGCTGACGGAGACCGGCAGGGCGCAGCTCCGGGATGCCACATGGGACACAGCTGCAAGTACCCGTGGGCACCGTCCTGCCGAACGCGTCCCTCCACTGAGCCTGAGAACATGGCGCGGGCACATGCGCTCCGTCTGCGACGGGGACCAGTTCACCGTGACCGCAGAGTGGCCCCGTGCTCAAAAACAGCTGCTCGCATCTGCAGACCACATGGGCCCGGCTGGGCGCTCATGTCCGAGGGCCAGTGCCTGCTTTGGTGACCGCAGCTATGCTGGATGCCAGGCAAGGAGCATGATGTGCCCAGTCCCCGCTGAGGATGGGCCTCCTGTGCTGCCCATCAGCCCTCCCGAAAGGACCCAGAACAAAGGAGTGGGAGAGGGTGACGCCGCGGCAAGGCCTGTGCTTTATTGTGGTCAATCTTGGGGGACGCGGCGGCCAGCAGGGGCGAGGCCCCGCTCCCGGGCCCCAGCAGCACAGCAACCCGCAGCCGCGCCACCCTAAGCCGCCGCACAGTAACAGACACGTGCCGGCACGCGGCCACCGCCAGCCTCAGGGCCGGGAGCCCCCAGGCGAGGAGCCACCCAGGACTCGCCTCTGAAACGTCCCTCGAGCCGTCGTCGACCGTGGTGTCTCCACGTGGCCCGGCCGCTTCAGTCCAGCTCGATCGGGCTGCCGTCGCTGGGGCTCTCCTCTCCCTCCTCCTGCTCTGAGGAGCCCATGAGGCTGCTCAGAAGGTTCCCTGGAAAGGAAGACACTGTGGCAGTCAGGCCTGGGCAGCCTCCCACAAGCCCCCAAACCCCTCCTTCCCACAGACGTCTCGTGAGGTGTCCCAGTGTCCCACGCAACCAGCAAAAGCCTCACAACGCTACTGTCTGCGACCCAGGAACCCCAGGACAGGACCCTCTGGAGCACAGGGAGCCGATGGCCATAAAGAGATACTGAAACCACGGAGCAGCCACGGGGACTCTACAGAGCCGCGCTCCACGTCCACCAACGGCACCAGGGAGCAGGCATGGGGGCCTACTGAACCACCCTCCACGGAGGGCCCTACAGAGCCAACACAACCTCACGGAAATAACTTTTTTTTTTTTGAGACAGAGTTCGCTCTTGTTACCCAGGCTGGAGTGCAATGGCGTCATTTCGGCTCACTGCAACCTCCGCCTCCCAGGTTTAAGTGACTCTCCTGCCTCAGTCTCCCTAGTAGCTGGAATTACAGGCATGCGCCACCACGATCGACTAATTTTGTATTTCCAGTAGAGATGGGGTTTCTCCATGTTGGTCAGGCTGGTCTCGAACTCCCGACCTCAGATGATCCGCCCACCTCGGCCTCCCAAAGTGCTGGGATCACAGGCGAGAGCCACCGCGCCCGGCCAGAAAGATACTTTTCAACAAAGGGAAGCGCTACCGTGGAGCACACGTGCGCCGCACCCTGTGGTGACACCCGAATCAACTGGATGCACCAAAGCTTCAACGGCTGCTCCCACAGGGGCCAACTGCAGTCACTGTCATCCGATTTTTACCCAATCAACAACTACTCTACATACAAAACCAAAGTCCAAAATGTCTCCTGAAACGAACAAGTGAGACGTTACACCGTGTTCTCCAAATACAAAGACATGGCCGTGGCGGTGTCACCCTCTCTTATCCACGGTATCACCCCAATCGCAGGACATGCCCGACAGCGCTTCTGTGGAACAGGAGCCCAGGCTGCGGTTTCAACAGGACAGCCATGCAGAAGTGTCAGGGCGCTTCTGACGGGTGTTGGGTGGAGGAGCCTGTGCCGTGGGGCACAGTGAGGGCCAGTGTGTGTGGGTACCCTGGGAGGACGGGGCCTGCCACGCGATGCAGCTGCACCAGGGCAGACAGCTGTGGGGAGAGGTCACCGCCTCACACCTCCCACTAAACCCAAAGAGATGACACTGGGAAGGCAGGTGCCTCAGTGAGGGGCCTCTCCCGCGGTGGCATGAGACACCACCCACAGACACCTGCCCTGCCGTGACCCCACAGCCACATCAGCACTGCCTGTCCCAGCATAATGGCCGGCAATGTCTGGGCACACCAGGCTCACAGAGGCCACCTGGCATGGCGCACAGATAAACAGGTGAGCACACAGCCGGCCACGCGACGTGACCCCTGCCAGGAAGTGGGAGAAACCTCGGGGATGGGGAGCTCTGGAGTGGAGACGGGACTGGGAGGCACCGTGCTAGAATTCTCTAAAATATAATTTCCCACTAACAAAAAAAAGTTGAGAAACATTTGAAAGAGCAGAATATCACTTCTATATGAAGGACCGCACTGGCCCTGCCTGGGCAGATGACGACCCCACACCGACCCAGGGCTGCAGTGGACGTGGCAAGGGCGCCCCAGCTTACCGAGCAGGCCTCCGTAGGAAGACGTCTGCTTGGGCGGGACGCCAAAAAACAGCTGTCCTATGCGGTCGAGGTACTGCAAGGCAGAGGCAGCAGGCTCAGGAGCCGGCAGACCCAGGCCCTGGGGTCCCCTCCTCCCTCCCCAGCCCTGAGCTCTCACCTCGTTGTACATCGGGTCACGCCGGAGGGATGGCTGGTACTGCTCACATAGCACAGTGAACACCGTTAGCTTCCCACTGGGACACAGAGACACAGGGATGTGCTAGGTGAGAACAGGACCACACTCACCTGCACACACCACCGTGCCTACACCTGGCACTCACCAGCACACACCACTCACCTACACCACTCACCTACATCACTCACCTGCACGCACCACACCTAGGCCCAACACTCACCCGCACACACCACCGCGCCTACACCCCACATCTGCACACCACCGTACCTACACCCAACACACCCGCACACACACCTACACCCAACACTCACCTGTACACACTGAGCCTACACCCAACACTTACCTGTACACACCACCGCACCTAGGCCCAACACCCGCACACACTACCATGCCTAAACCCAACACCTGCACACGTCACACCTACACCACTCACCTGTGCACACCACTCACCTGCACACACCTACACCCATCTGCACACACCACTGCACCTATGCCCAACACACCTGCACACACCACCGCGCCTACACACGTCACCTGCACACACCACCACGCCTATATACACCACTGCACCTACACCCAACATACACCTGCATACACACCTACACCCAACACTCACTTGCACACACCACTCACCTGCATACACCACGCCTACGCCACTCACCTGCGCACACTACCGAGCCTACACCCAGCACTCACCCGCACACACCACTCACCTGCCCAGACCACTGCGCCTACACACACCTGCCTACACCACTCACCTGAACACCACTGTACCTATACCCAACACACACTTGCACACCATGCCTACACTGCACACCCGCACACACCACCGCACTTACGCCCAGTTGACCCACACACACCACCGTGCCTATACCCAACACTCACCTGCACACACCATTAACCCATACACCACCACACCTACACCCAGCACTGACCTGTGCACACCACTGCACCTAGGCCCAACACACCTGCACACACCACCGTGCCTACACACAACTCACCTGCACATCACTCACCTGCACACGTCACACCTACACCACTCACCTGTGCACACCACTCACCTGCACACACACCTACACTCAACACTCACCTACACACACCACCGTGGCTACACACAACCTGCACATACCACGCCTACACCAAACATGCACCTGCACCCAACACTCATTTGTGCACACTCACACACCCCACCGCACCTACGCCCACCACTCACCTGCACACCACCATGCCTACACTGCACACCTGCACACACCACCGCGCCTACACCCAACTCACCTGTGCACACAACTGCACATACCATGCCTGCACCGAACACCTGTACCCACGACTCACCTGCACACACCACCGCACCTACACACCACTCACCTGCACACCACAGCGCCTACACCCAACTCACCTGCGTACACAACTGCACACACCACCATGCCTGCACCAAACACCTGTAAACACCACTCACCTGCACACACCACCGCACCTACTCCCAACACTCACCTGCACACACCACCGCGCCTGCACCGAACACACACCTGCACACACCACTGTGCCTACACCCAGCACTCACCTGCACACACGCCTACACACCCAACACATCTGCGCACACCGTGCCTACACCCAGCACTCACCTGTGCATACTGCCACACCCACACCTAACACCTACAAACACCCAGATAGCTACCCATGCCATGTCTACACTCAATACCTGCACACGTACAGCAACCCATATTGCCACGCCCCCACACAGCTACCCACACGTCTACAGACACACCTACACACCACACACCCACCCTCACCATGTCTACACCCAACACACATACTTGCACGTACCCCAACACAACTACCCACACCAGACACCCCATACCTGCACACACTCCCCCCTCTACACCTACAACACACCTGCACACATCTACACACACCCACACCACATGGACACCCAGCACCTGCACACACACCCCCCACAGCTACCCACACCATATCGACACCCAACTCACCTGCACACAACCCCCCACACCATCACATCTACACTCACCCACCCCTGCACCCACAAGTCTACACCCAACACTCACCTGCACACACCCACACTACAGCACATACACCCACACAGCTACCCACACTACCATGTCTACACCCAACAGCCCTGCACACACACCCATACCACGTCTACACCCAACACTCATACCCTATACATACACCCACACAGCTACCCCCACCATGGCTACACTTGCACGCACACCCACACAGCTACCCATGCCACGTCTACACACAACACACACATTCACACCCCACCCCCAAGACACCAAGACGCACCCGTCCACAGCCAGCAGCAGGAACCAGATGAAGTTGAGCAGCGGCTCCACAAACGGAGGCCCGTCCTCGATGGACGGGTGCTTCTGGGTGTATGTCGTGAAGACCACCGACGCGCTACTTTTGTTTTTTAAACAGAGAAACCTGGAAATGAGAACATGCTGGTGGTGGAAGGGCTGGAGAACATGGCTTCTGGCCGCACAGGCGCCAGCCTCTGACACATCCTTCCCAAGCTCGTGAGCCCACGGGTCCCGCGGCCCCCGGCACGGAGGAACCCAGTGCTTCACGCGTGTCTCCCCTCACGTGCAGGGCATACCGGGGAAGCCTGAAATTCACAGGTGAAGAGAACGAAGCTTGGGAAGGTCACCAGGCTCTGGAGCTGGGCCCCAGCCTGAGACTCAACTATGCGATGCACTGAGCAAGCTCTCCTCTCCTCAGGCTGCCCGCACCAGAACACTCAGTCACGGCACAGCAGCTGGCGGGTGCCACACAGACCCTGGCTCCTGTTCAAGGAGGGCCCACGGGGAGGGCTCAGTGTCCCAGGGACAGAGCCACTGTCAGCCCAGAGAAAATGTGTACGCAGTGCGGCACAGAGCCAGGGAGCTCCAGGTTTGACCCAGCTTTTCATCTAAGTCACGGACGCCAGCTCCTGGCAGAGCTCTGCAGTGCACACCACCAAGGTCAGAGGGTGTCTGTCCCCAGATCCCACGTTAACTCCCCAACGCCCGCCTTGAAATCCACATTGTTCTGTGGGAAGAAACTGATGGACACAAATAATGCTTTCATGAGAAAGGAAGCGGAGGCCAGCGCCTGGAGCAGGAGCGCCTGGAGCTCGGACTGCAGGATGCCCCAGCGAGCTGGCGGGAGGGGCCGCGGGGTAGATGCTCACCATTCTATGACCTGGGTGTGCATTTCCGCTTTTCCAGATACTGCGGGAAGGCAGAGGCCGAGGCAGGCCTGAGGAGAGCAGAGGCCGCGGGGCCTCCCGGCAGCGGGCAAGAGGCGCAGTGTGGAGGGCGCTCCAGTGCCCGTAGGGAAAGGGGGAGTTTCTAAGATACTTCTTGAAACTGGTTAAATTTATGAATAATCATGGGTGACTCTGGCTGACAAGTGCGCTGTCGATTCTGCCCAGAGTGAACTCAGTTTATCCTGCAGCATGGCTCGGGCAGGGGACAAGGGGACCTGCTCTAAGGCCGCCCGCCCAAGGCAGCGATGGAAGCCAAGACCCAAAGAGCCACAAACACCTACTGTAGCACGGCCTGGGCCACGAACATGTCCACCTCGCTGCGGAAGCCGCGGGACGTGGAGTATTCCACCAGCATGTTGGCACAGCCCTCCCCATCCGCCGAGTGCAGAAAATGATACCGCGACTCACAATAGTTTTGTTCTGCAAAGGAAACACAGAAAAATTTGAATGCATTTCATGAATATAATATAGAACAGGAAAAGTAGAAAGATACTCTATGTTAATTGTAGTCCACCTGCCCGCCCTGGAGAAGAGCCCAGCCAGAGCCCACAGGCAGAGGTACCCGAGAGGGACTCAGAGCCGTCCCAAACCTCACACACAGCCCCAAATAAACAGATCACCAGGGAACAGTCACTCAGCCATGCAACACCTTCATCCTCCAAGCTCTCAGAGCTGCTTAATCCAATCACATTAACGTGCGTTGTAATGATCAGTTACAGAGTGTTAACATGTGACCCTCCCCACCTACCAGAAGCAACTTATAGGGAGCAACGTAATCAAGGCCTAGGCCAGTGCATCTAGCATGTAATCAACAGTCAAAACCAGCCTGATGTGCTCACCACACTGACCCAACGATCAACCCTTGATATCTCAAAGGCACACTCCGCTCCCAGGCCCCGTCCTAACACCCGCTCACACTCACTCCGCTCCCAGGCCCCGTCCTAACACCCGCTCACACTCCGCTCCCAGGCCCCGTCCTAACACCCGCTCACACTCACTCCACTCCCAGGCCCTGTCCTAACACCCGCTCACACTCACTCCGCTCCCAGGCCCCGTCCTAACACCCGCTCACACTCCGCTCCCAGGCCCCGTCCTAACACCCGCTCACACTCACTCCACTCCCAGGCCCTGTCCTAACACCCGCTAACACTCACTCCGCTCCGAGGCCCTGTCCTAACACCTGCTCACACTCACTCCGCTCCCAGTCCCCGTGCATGCCTTGGGAGCCCAGCCCTTCCCGTGGTGCAGATCTCAGCACTCACCAGGCGCCTGCCTCTCCCACCTAGTGGGCCCTTTCCCGACTGCGTTGCCCAACAGGAGCCTCCAGGGCCCTCTTGCTGCCTCTGTGGCTGCCAGAGTCCTTGTCACCTTGCTTTGTCTCCTGTTGTCTCCCTACACTCCCAAACCTTTACCTATGGGTGTGATTTCATCCCCAGGAGGGAAGCACATAGCCCAAGTATCGTGGAGCCCCAGCCTCAGGTCCTGTATGGGGCCTGTGCTTAGGACAGCAGAGGCCGTGCGTGGCCACCTTGGCATGGAGCAGGCCTGGGCTCCCCGGGTGAGGTCCATCGAAGTCTCACAGCACTGTCATGCTGTCGGGGACCTGGGCCCGCGCCTACCCCAGTGGGAGGCAGCCAGGGTCCCTCTTCAGAGAATCTCTGCAGATGCACCGAACACAGCCCTCCCACGCGCTCCCTGGACTGCCTCGACCTAACCCCATGGTGGGTGGGGAGATAGACACGTACGTCCCTCATGATCGCTTGTGCCTGTCTTAGGAACTGCCATGCAGGTCTCCTGGGTACTGGGCATCACCTGTCCCACGCCACCCACTGCCTGGCTCTCCCCACAGGGCCTGTGCGCAGGTGTGGCAAGGGCGGCCACCCAGTGTTGACGTAGGTGTTCCTGACTCATCCAAAAGACGGGCGACAGCTCCCAGGCAGGGTGTGGGGGCAGCTCCTGACTCCCCAACCTGGCAGTGGGACCCACACAGGCGGCAGCTCGCTATGCAGGGCAGAGGAGGGTCATCTGCGGCCGTGTTCTGTGTGGAGGCGTGCTGGCTCGGGGACAGGTGGAGTACAGGAGGCCTGCTGTAGCCAGAGGCCAGGGAAAGTGGCAGCAGGTATGCTCCAGGGACCAAGGAGGCACCAGCCTGGGCCAGCCCCTTCTGAGGAGGCGACCACGGGGAAACTGAGGTGAGAGGTGGGCACTGGCTCATCTCCCTGTGGGTGCCCTGCCACTCGGCACACATCCAGGGCCAGGTTCTGCCAGGCTCCTCTGAGAAGAGCCTCCTAATTCTATTCGGATCTGCAACCTTCCCATTCCTGTCGCTTGGGGAGAAGGTCAGGAGGGCCTGCCAGGTGCCTGAGGGTGCTGAACCTCCTGTCACAGCCCAGGCGGAACCTGCATGACCAGGGACAAGGTCGGACAGGCATGCATTTCGGGGCTGCTGACGTGTGCAGAGCACATGGGCCCTCGTGCAGCTGCCACCGCGCCGGGTGGAGCACAGCTGTGTCTAGGAGCTGTTCAAGCTCAGAGCCCTGGTCTCTGGAGCAAAGGCCTTCAGCCGAGATCCAAGTTCCTAGAGCTTCCAATGTGGAGCTGCCCCTCACCCGCCAAGCCCAGGCACATGCAGACCCGAGCAGGCCTCCCGACAGCAGGAAGGAAACCATCTCACGGTACTGGGGCCACTTGCCGCCCCATTTCCCAGGGAATGCCCTGGGGAGGACACTTCTAAACCCCCACTAGCACCTCATTCAAGTCACTCAACATTCACCCAGCACCACTCCCGCCTCAGAGCTGCAGAACACAGCCTGCCAGACCCCACCACAGGGTGAGTAACCCGCACAGAGGCTCCATCAGCCCCATCACAGGGTGAGTAACCCGCACAGAGGCTCCATCAGCCCCACCACAGGGTGAGTAACCCGCACAGAGGCTCCATCAGCCCCACCACAGGGTGAGTAACCCGCACAAAGGCTTCATCAGCCCCACCACAGGGTGATTAATCCCCGCAAAGGCTTCATCAGAAGATAAGGTCAGTGTAAAGGAGAAAAACAAGGCATGGCATCATCCCAGCGCTGGAAAGAACGTTCCAGAAAGGAGCAGCAGCACGTGTAGGCCCTGTGAAGGTGCGGCTGCCTCCTTGAGGGTCAGAACATCCCACGGGAAGGCCTGGAGAGGCGGTCGCCTGCCCCCCGTCTTGCAGCTTCTCGGGGCAGTGGATCTGATCGGGGGCTTGGCATGGTGCACGGGCCTCCATGGACCGACCCACATGACCACAGGGTGAAACCCCACCCCTGCCCCAGTGGGCGACCCTGATGGACTGGAATGCACAGTGCACATCAACACCGTGAGAGCAGAGAGGGGCCCACGCCCGCCCTGGCCCCAGACCTACCTTTCCACAGGGTGAGGGCCAGCAGCTGGTGCAGCCGGGGGTGGCCCAGCTTCCCGGAGCCTCCACTGGACCACTTCAGGGCTCTGGACACAAAGGCCACGCGCTCAGGAGAGTTGGGGTCCATCAGACTGAACACTTTAGCCAGATTTTCTGCAAAGAGCACAGACCCTCATCAGAGAAATGCACAGCAACTCCGGTTCTCTATACCACACACCTTACGGAAGTGGATTTCAATCCACAACTACTTAACAGGGAGAGGAAGCTGGTGGGTGTCCCTGAGTGAGCCATGGGCCACCCTGCTGACCTGCCCACCGCAGTGCCAGCACCACGGGCCCCAGAGCACAGTGAGGAAGGACACACAAGGGCCGAGGCAAGGGCTGGTGAAGGTGCCGTGGGGAGTCTGGAGTCCAGGAACACCTGTGGCCGCTCTGGGTACCTGGCTCTGGCTCGGGGGCATCTCCCAGAGCAGCAGGGACCAGGAGTGGGACTCGCAGCCAGGCCGCCCACAGAAGGGCTTTGCTGACCTCACGCTCACCCGACAGGACATGCCAACAAGTCAAATCCCTGGACAAAATGGTGCCCCACCCTGAACCAGCGCCCACCTTGCCAGCTGGCGGGGAGGCCACTGTCCATCAGAGCAGGGGAGAGGCCAGGGCCCCGATCATACCCTGCCGACGAGTCACAGCAGGTGCTGCTCAGCCTGCAGTGTGCTTGGGCCAGGGCCAGCCAGGGGGCCTGGCTCATCGGGACCGGGTGAGAACTGCCTCTGCAGCAGGGTGAACCCCAGAGCACAAGACCCCCAAACGCAGACACCAAACATGGCAGACCCCCACACGCAGACACCAAACACAGCAGACCCCCAAACGCAGACACCAAACACGGCAGACTCCCAAACGCAGACACCAAACACGGCGGACCCCCAAACGCAGACACCAAACACGGCGCACAGGCCCGGGGAGGGGTGCACCGGGGCCACCGTCACAGGGTCCCGGGGTGCAGGGCCGGATGCTCACCCAGCAGCTCGTCGGCCACCTCCACTTCTGCCTTCTCCAGGGACTCCAGGACAAGCATGGACAAGTCTGCTGCGCTGTTTTGCTACAAAAGAGAGAAACACACAAAAATCAAGAACAAAGCTCTGACCTGCTCAGGACAGAAAAGACAAGGCTGGGTTTCCAGCAGAAGCCAGAGCGCGGCCAGTGCTGAGGAGTCTATGCTGAGCACCACGTCCCTTGGCAATGCCGCCAAAAAACAGATCTCCTGGCCAAGAATCAAATGAAAATGGACAGGGCCGTTTATACCAAAATGCCCACTCAGCCCCACTGTGCACAAACGCAGCGCAGCGTCTCAGCCCTGAGAAGGGAGCAGCCAAGCCAGGGACTCTGGGCCCCTCCGCCACCCACAGCCCCAGTGGCCAAGGCCCAGGGCAGCCCAAGGTATGCCTGTCAGGCCCCTCCCATGTCACTCCCACCTCAACTTGTCTGCCGGGAGCAGGAAGGGACGCAGGAGGAACAAGATGGCGTACCTGGCCATGGCTGAAGAACAGCAGGGCTCCCGAGTACATGAGCTCCCGGGCCTCCGCGTGCTTGCTCTGGGACATGTACCTGCCACAGAGAGGAGACCATGAGCCGCACCCACACGCTCTCGCCACCACACTCCGCTCATCTTCAGGTCAGAAGCTAAAAACAAGGTGCCCAGGAACGGGTGGCATCCTAAAAGCGGTGCTCCCCTTACGCACAGATGCTTTTCACCAAGAACAGGGCAGCAGCTCCCGAGGCCCAGGTGCTGTGTGAAGAGGGTCTGCCCTGGGCGTCATGCTGACCATGAGGGCAGCGTGGGGCGCCTCTGGACACTTACTAAGGGCCCATCTGTGTCCAAATATGCCAGGAGCCAGAAAGCAGCCTCACCCTGGAGCAGCTCACTGGTTTCAGCAGCTGGGACCAGAAAGGCCAGTGGGTGAGGCAGGTGGACAGGGAAGGAGCAGGGGATGTGCACGTGGCCACCTGAGAGCTCAGTGGCCACAGGCAGGGGCCGAAGGATGGCGGACTCCAGGCTGGGGTCCCACGAAGGACAGTAATGGCTGTGACAGCAGCACCTTCTTCCCCCACGGGGCCAGTGTCCCTGCCCTCTGCTCCTCTGCGTGCCGCACTCCTCCCCCCAGGACAGGGAAGGGTCTGGGGTGCACGGTTGCATCATGTCCCCACTCCCAGAGCACCGTCGCCGGGGAAAGCTGGAGCTCCTCGAGCTACACAGGGACAGAGGCAGGGGCGGCAAGAGGCGTGGTGGGGACCAGTGTGCGACAGACGATGAGGAGAGAAGCCGAGATGGCCACACTGCTCTAAGCAGCAGAGCCCCTGCCTGTGAGAACAGCAGGCGTGGCAGGCAGGAGGCGGCCTCTGCTGGGACGCGCTGCACCTCCCAGGCCCAGTGGTGGGGCCCAGCACATGCTATTTTACCAGCTACACATTTTTCTTAACTGCCTTATCAAAAAACACATAACCAGTTAATCAGCTCTGTGTCTGTAAGCCAAATGTCCTTGGACAAAGCCTTGTTTAAAAATAAAACTAGTTAAAGAAAAATATTAAGTAAACGGCAGTGCAGACCGGACTCGGGGGCTCACACCTGTAATGTCAGCCCTTTGGGAGGCTGAGGTGGGAGGATCGCTTGAGCCCATGAGTTTGAGCCTGGCCTGGGCAACATAGTGAGATCCTGTCTCTACGAAAAACACAAAAATCAGCTGGGCACGGTGGCGTGCACCTGTGGCCCCAGCTACTCAGGAGGCTGAGGTGGGAGGACTGCTTGAGCCTGGGTAGCCGAGGCTGCAGTGAGCCACGACTGCACCACTGCACTGCAGCCTGGATGACAGAGCGAGGCGCCATCCCCCCAAAACAAACAAAAAACAATCGCAGTGCAGGTGGTAAACAGACACAGCAATGCCGGTGAGGGCCGGAATGTGAGCTTGGTGTTGCCAGGATGGGACGGCCAGCTGAGAACGCGAAGGGCTGGCTGCTCAGTTAACCACAGGAAAAGGGTTCCTCTTCAGAAGGCACCACAGCCGGGGATCCCAAACACAGACAGCCTCACCATGACTAGGGCATCTCGTTAGCCTGGCACACATGCCTTCCCACCCGTCGGGCTGCACAGAGGCAGGGCACCAGGAGGGAAAAGCCTGTACCCAAGAAAGAAAGTGCCCCGCCCCCCGTCAGCCCGCAGGCCTCCGACAGGCCTCAGGTTTTGCTGCGCTCCCTGCACAGTGAAGGTTCTGGAGGGAGACCCACCCCAACACCACAGCAGGAGCCTCGACAGGACCATTGACTCTGTGACCGGCCATCCTGGCTCCAGCCCTGCAGGGCCGTGACTGACTCAGAGGAGGCCAGGAGCCGCCTGGCACAGGGCACTCTGGGAAAACAAGCTTCCAGACACACCCGGCCTCACACTGTCACCGGCAGGGCCATGGGCAGAACCGATGCACTGACCCTGAGCAAGCACCACCCCGGCTTCTGCTTATGCCGATACTACAGCATTCTGGATGCTTCTATCGGAGGTAAAGCAAGTGGTGGCAGCTTAAAAACCAGAAGAAGAAAAAGGACTCCTTGGAAGGCAGTGACCCATATTCCTGCACGAGAAGCCTGCTGTGGGGGGCACTGCCGATGGTCTCGGCCTCCGGCCCGGCTTGGACTGCGCCTTGCGGCCGGCTCCCTTCTTCCCAGGGCAGCTGTGAGCCAGGCGAGGGGAAAAAGAATGGGAGGAGAATTCTGGGCACACAGTGGTCCCCGGCCTGGCTGGGGGTGCCCGTTTCCAGGTCCAGGAATGCCGGTGACAGGCAAACCGTCTAAAGCAGCTCTGAACATGGATGGCTTCCTCTTGCACTGGAGAATTCCGGAAGCTGTGAAGGATTCTGGCTTCTGGGTGACTAAGCCGGGACAGGTACCCTCTCAGGCCCGAGGCCAGGGAGAGTAGGGGGCAGCTGGGCAAGGCTGGGCCTTCTCCCGGCCTGGCTCTGCACGCTGCGCACTGTTGGCCGTGCTGTGTGGACACCCAGACATGCCTTCCAGACAGGGAAACGGCTTCTGCCTGCTGACAGAGGCGCTGAGAGCCAGAGAGCAATGGTGCTCTCTGCCGGTCAAAGAATCTGTATCCACAGAGCAAAGTGTCTGGACAAACAATCTAGCTGACTTTGCTCTTCTCTTACAAACACGTTAAAAAGTAGAACACAGGGCCGGGCGCGGTGGCTCAAGCCTGTAATCCCAGCACTTTGGGAGGCCGAGACGGGCGGATCACGAGGTCAGGAGATCGAGACCATCCTGGCTAACACAGTGAAACCCCGTCTCTACTAAAAAAATACAAAAACTAGCCGGGCGAGGTGGCGGGTGCCTGTAGTCCCAGCTACTTGGGAGGCTGAGGCAGGAGAATGGCGTAAACCCGGGAGGCGGAGCTTGCAGTGAGCTGAGATCTGGCCACTGCACTCCAGCCTGGGCGACAGAGCAAGACTCCGTCTCAACAACAACAAAAAAAAGTAGAACACAGAAATGCAAGCATGAGAACTAGTGGCAGAAACTGTTGGTGTCAAATGAAGGAAGACCAAGCTCCTGGGGCGAATCCCGCCCTTCGCTCTCGGCAGAGGGAAGCTGGCTCGCGCATTCAGCCACCAGGGACACATGGAGGATGAAGAGGAAATACTCAAGACACACGCAGGTGCCGGGCACAGGCAGCCAGACAGACCTCACAAGGACCCCTGCACCGACTGCCACGAGCTGAAGCCACCCGCGCCCTGATGCGGGGCTCCTGCAGGGAGTGTGAGGCCGCTCCGCTCTGCCAGGACTCACTCTGAGAAGGGACCTGAGCCGCCAAGCACAGCTCCTTCACACGACGCTCCTCTTGGGCCCTGGGCCATGGCGTGCACCGCACACACTGGACCATTTTCCTTTAAAAAATCTCTTTAGATGACTGAAGAAACAAAAGAAGCTCAGAGGCCGCAATAAAAAAAATCAGGCAAACACATTGCAAGAGCAACCATGTGGCAGGAGGAGCCGGACCCACCACTGTGTGGGCGGCTGCTGCAGGTCACTGCCTCCCAGGCTGCAGTCTCAGCCACATCAAGTTTCTAAAAGTGAATCTACAAATACTGCAGCCAAGGCTGAGGCCCCTCAAGGCCTAGATGGTGGCTCCGAAGAGCACTAATAATCCGTTCGGCTTGGATGCCGACTCCTCAACCCAGCAGGGAAAAGTGTGGAGAAATCAGGTGATGACCATAACCAGTGCCATCTATGGGGCAAGGTTGGCTTCTCTCTAGCATAACCAGGTGAACCAGGTCGGTTTCTCTCTAGCACAACCAGGCGAACCAGGAGCTGCTGCACGACTTCTGTGGGGCGCACACCCAGGGATACCAAACCTGCTGGGTTCCCAATTCCTTCCTCTCCTTCACCTTAAACTGCTGTGGCTGTGAGTTAAAACAGCATCTCTTGGATGGGTGCAGTGGCTCACACCTGTAATCCCAGCACTTTAGGGGGCCGAGGCAGGCAGATCACGAGGTCAGGAGATCGAGACCATCAAGCTAACACAATGAAACCCCGTCTCTACGAAAAATACAAAAAATTAGCTGGGCGTGGTGGCGGGCACCTGTAGTCCCAGCTACTCGGGAGGCTGAGGCAGGAGAACGGCATGAACCCGGGAGGCGGAGCTTGCAGTGAGCCGAGATCGTGACACTGCACTCCAGCCTGGGTGACAGTGCGAGACTCTGTCTCCAAAAAAAAAAAAAAGGTATCTCTTGGGAACCCTTGTACCCTGCTGGTGGGAGTGTAAATTAGCTGAATCATCCTGGAAAGCAGTATGGCAATTCTTCAAAGAACTAAAAACAGAACTAACCATTCGACTCGGCAATCCCACTACTGCATATATACCCCGAGAACTCTAAATGGTTCTGCCATAAAGACGTACGCACTTAAATGCTCACTGCAGCACCACTCACAACAGCACAGACGTGGAATCAAGCTGGGGGCCTGTGAGTAGCAGATGGATAAAGAGAATGTGGTCCATATACACCGCAGAGTACTATGCAGCCATAAAAACGAACGAGATCATGCCCTTTACAGGAACTTGGAAGGAGCCGGAGGCCATTATCCTTCACAAACTAACACAGGAACAGAATCCCGGATACTACATGTTCTCACTTCGAAGTGAAAGCTGAATGATGAGAACACAGGGACAGAAAGGGGCCAACACACACCGGGGCCTGCCTGAGGGAAGAGGAAGAAACTCAAAAATCATTTTAACAAAACTGTCAGGTACCCATGCTTGGTACCCGGTGCTGAAATAATCTGTACCACAAACCCCAGTCACGAGTTTACCTATATAACAAGCCTGCACACAGACCTGAGGCTAAAATAAACATTAGAATATTTAAAAATAAATCAACAAAGCCTGCACACAAACCCGAGGCTTAAATAAACATTAGAATATTTAAAAATACGTCAACGAACACTGTCTTTTGGCAGATTCACCTGACAGCTGAAGAGATAAACGATTCTGCTGGAGACACACAGGGAACACCATTCAGCAATGAAAGGAACTGCGGACTCTCCCAGAGGAGTCTCCCAGTCACCGTGGTGCGTGAATTCAAGCGGTTAGACAGAACGCGCACACTGTGATTCCACGTACATAAAAGTCCAGGAAACGCCACCACACCTAAGTGCAGCCCGCAGATGCATGGGTGCCAGGGGTGCAGAGGGGTGGGAGTGGGGGCGAGGAGGCCTGGTTGCAGAGCCCCACAGAGCCGTGATATATTCCATGTCTTGACTGGTCATAGTTCACTCATGTCAGACCTCACCAAATTACACGTTTTTCATAAATATTTAAATGTAAACGTGCAATTATATATATTTATGGGCAGAAAAGCATTTTAAAAAATGGCTGGGTGCTATGGCTCCCACCTATAATCTCAGCACTTTGGGAGGCTGAGGCGGGCGGATCACCTGACGTCAGGAGTTCAAGACCAGCCTGGCCAACATGGTGAAACTCCATCTCTACAAAAAATACAAAAATTGGCCAGGCGTGGTGGCGGGCGCCTGTAGTCCCAGCTGCTCATGAGGCTGAGGCACAAGCATTGCCTGAACCTGAGAGGCAGAGGCTGCAGTGAGCTGAGATCGCGCCACTGTTCTCCAACCTGAGCAACAGAGCGAGACTCTTGTCTCAAAAAACAAAGACCGTAACTTGGGGAATGTGACTTCTCTGGAAGCGACCCACCCATGGAGTGCTCTGAAGCAGAGCTGGGAATCCACACGGAATTCTACCCTGGAAAGAAAAGGACGCTGTCTCAGCGGGTGACAGTGAAGTGACAGCTGCCGCTGCTGACTCAGTCTTCATTCCTGGCTTGAAAGGCTCCAAGCCAAGGTTTGAGAAGTTCAGTAACGTGTCCCGGGCCCCGTAAGAGGTGGCGTGTGACCCTAAAGTCCAGGCTTTCTGAGCTAAGCCGCACCATGCCCCTGCCAGGTGACCCCACAACGTCACATGTGGCCAGAAGGCTTCCCAGTCTAGAGGGCTTAAGGGCACAGAACACTCATCACCTCCCTGGTTTCACTGTGAAAATACTCCCTCGACCAGGCACTCATCACTGAAAACCAAAACTGACAAATCCCCGGTCACCGTAGAAGTGGCTCAAAACAAGGAACACTGTGTTTATTTTGGGGGAGATCCACTTTTGCTGGTTAATCATTGGGCAAATATTTATTTATTTATCGAGACGGAATTTCTCTCGTCACCCAGGCTGGTGTGCAGTGGCACGATCTCAGCTAATCGCAACCTCCGCCTCACGGGTTCAAGCGATTCTCCTGCCTCAGCCTCCCGAGTAGCTGGGATTACAGGCGGGCACCACCACACCCAGCTAATTCTGTATTTTTAGTAAAGACAGGGTTTCTCCATGTTGGCCAGGCTGGTCTTGAACTCCTGACCTCAGATGATCCACCGGCCTCGGCCTCCCAGTGTGTTGGGATTACAGGCGTGAGCCACCACTGCCTGGCAAATTCAGCAAATATTTATATACAAATCTCTAGGCATGACAGGCATCAGGGTGAATACTGAACGACATAAAAGTTCCCCATCACACAGCTCTATGGCCCCTCTACCCACTGCAAGGCTCGCATTCTACGGTTTAGTAACTACTGACACCTTCGCCTTGATCCCTGAAGAACAATCAGGTTGAAGGCACTATCACAACCCGTGCCATCTGGGAGCTGCTACACGTTCAGTGACAAATTCAACCAGCATTAAAACGTACCGCTATAAGCGTCATGCATCAAAGACTTGTTTCTGCCAGAGATAAAATTAGTAGTTTCTTCTAAGGAGGAAAGCGAATCTCTTTCTAAACCAATTAAACAGCTCAGTTTTCAAAAAAGAGAAGCATCTACAATACAACTATAAGATGCAATGTAGCCTGCCTGGTGTGCATTTATAGCATGTCGAGGTTCACAGAAAATTCTGGAAACAAGGCTGTCCTTCAGGTCATGTAAGATGTCTCCTCATAAGCCTACAGTCAGGGACTCACGTCCACTGTCCTCAGCCCGGGCTGTACAAACAACGTGAACACTCTTCAAACAGAGGCCAGGGTCTCATCCCAGCCCGTTCGGGTCAGCTAAGATTGACAACTACTGACAAAAACACTCCTGTTTTCTCATTTCCTGGCATAAATGAGTAAGCAGCGATATGACATCTACTCCCTGGCCGGGGTTGGTAAGCCCACTTTCGCTTGGGCTCACCAGCACCCAGCCCCACTGAGTGCGGACCAATCGCCTATCCAGGCTGCATTCCAGCCAGCCCGGCGCAGGCACAGGCCAGGCACCACAGACCGTGTTTAATTCAAACATAAGCTAGCAAACTACAACCAAAGTGGCACCTCTAGACTTCTCCAGACAACAAGTGGACTTGCTATGGAGAGAAAGGATTTAAAACCTAGGCCCAGGGGAGAATGTTCAGGGTATGGAGCTGTGCTGTGTGACGCTCTGACGCGGTTTCTCATCCCCACGCACACTAAGCGCAAACTCCGATGTGGGAGATGGGTCCCTGAAGGACTCCACTCTGGAGGGGTGTCCGTGGGGCGGGAGGCTGTCCAAGGGGGGATTCAGGACACACTGCACTCCATTTTGCTGCAAACTAAAAACTGCTCTAAAAAGCAAAGTCTACTGGCCGGGTGCGGTGGCTCATGCCTGTAATCCCAGCACTTTGGGAGGCCGAGGCGGGCGGATCACGAGGTCAGGAGTTTCTGCCTGGCGAAACTCCATGGAGAAATCCCGTCTCTACTAAAAATACAAAAATTAGCCGGGCATGGTGGCGCGCGCCTGTAATTCCACCTACTCGGGAGGCTGAGGCAGGAGAATAGCTTGAACTCAGGAGGTGGAGGATGCAGTGAGCCGAGATCGCACCACTGCACTCCAGCCTGGGAGAGAGAACAGAGCGAGACTCCGTCTCAAAAAAAAAAAAAAAAAAAGTTTATTAAAAGCAAAAAACCCCTGAATACCAAACCAAATAAAACCAGGCCTAAACTGTACGAAAGCCAGACTGCCCTTAAATACAATATCAAAACATCCACTGTCCTGTGGCAGTTTAGAAGTAAAAGGTACCCCACGGAAATGACTGAAATTATCTTTAAAACAGACCCAATCCCTCCAGTAACCGGCCAAACTGTTCCCTGACCTGAGCCTAAGAGATAACCTGATATGCGTAATTTACAGGATGCCACACACAGAACAACTGAAACATTTTTGCAGTAACTATATGACAGCAGAAATATTTAACAGAGCAGTCCTGAAGAGATCAACCAAGCCCGAAGCAGCCTGGAACTTCCAAGTGGTCACAGTCCCGAGGGGCGTGCAGTTAACCCAGCACAGCCGGCTCTGCCCGCACTCGCCCTCCAGGCTGCACCGGGCCGCACAGGTGTCACCGCGCCTAGGTCCAGAGGCGGCTGACTCGGTTCGGCAGGCCAGGCGGCGTCAACAGAGAAGCAGTTTCACCCTCAGCCTGGACCCTCGGTGAGAGGAACGCCAGCGACTTCCTGTGGAGCTCGGTGTAGGGCCCGGCTGGAGAACCTGAAGGCCAGGAGGAGGGAGGCAGGGAGGTGGGGGAATGCGGAACAGGTGGAGGCCGGGGGAGAGGTTGGGAAGGCAAGGGGAGGCCCAGAGAGGTGGAGGCAGAGGAAGGGGAAGGGGAGGCCGGGCAGGGAGGCCTGAGAAAGGGGGGGAGGAAGAGGTAAAGGCCTGGGAAGGCCAAGGGGAGGGGAACAGGTGGAGACCAAGGGAGAGATGGAGGGAGATGGGGGAGGGGCGGTGGAGCCAGAGAACACGGAGGGGAAGGCCGGGCACGGAGGTCTGGGACAGGGAGGTATGGGGTGGGGAGCAGGTGAAGGCCTGGGGGAAGGAAGCGGAGTGGGGGAGGCCACGGGAGAGGTGGGGGAGGTCCAGGGGCGGTGGAGGCTAGGAGAGGGAAGCCGAAAAGGACGAGGCTGGGGAGAGAGCGAGCCGGGGTTGGGGGCAGAAGGAAGAGAGAGAAGGGGGGGCCGGGGGATGCCAGGGAAAAAGGCGGGGGGCAGAGGGAGGCCGAGGAGAGAAAGGAGTGGGGCCAGGGGGAGGCCGGGGAGAGAGAGGAAGACGGAGGGCGCAGTGGGAAGCCAGGGAGAGCGAGGCGGGGGACAGGGAGAGGCCGAGGAGAGAGAGACGAGGAGCGGGGTGAGGCCGGGGAGAGAGAGACAGAAGGGGGAGGCCAGGGAGAGAGAGGGAAACCAAGCTTGGGGGGGCGGCCGAAGAGAGAGACCGAAGGGCGAGTGTGGGGGCGGCCGAGGAGACAGAGGAAGGCTGAGGGGCGTAGGGGGGCGGAGGAGGGAACAGGTGGAAGCCAGGGGCAGGGGAAGGCCAGGGAGGAACGCGGCGGAGGGGAGGGAACCCGAGGCGGGAGTCGGAGGCCCAGGGGCCGGGGCGCCGGGCCAGGCAGGGCCAAACCCGGGAGGCGCGGCTCAGACCCTCCGCCGGGCGACCCACGGCCCCTGGCTCGCTCGCCCCCGGGACAGGCACCGGCGCGGGCCAATGGGGGCGCGGGGCGAGGCGCCGCGGCCAATGGGAGGCGGCGGGGGCGGGCGCCGGGCCGCGGCGAGGGCCGGGCGCGGGTACCTGAAGAACAGGGTCCGGTACATCTGGTGCGCCTCGTAGTAGTCGCCCTTCTCGACGCTGGCGCGCAGCTTGCCCTCCACACGCTGGACGCCACCGCGGTTGCGGCCGCCGTTCCGGGAGTTCTCCTGCTCGGCCATCGCCGCCGCCGCCGCCATCGGGCCGGCGCTCCGCGCAGGGCTGACGCTGTCGCAGGCGCGGTCGGCAGCGCCTCCCGGCTTCCGTCCCGGCGGCCGCCCGACGCCCTTCTACGGTGGCCGCGAGGAGTCGCGCGCAGTCGGGGGCGGGCGCGCCGGCTGGCGGCGCGTGACCTGGGGCGGGGGCTGCAGGCAACACGTGACCCAGGGGCGGGGCCGCAGGCAACACGTGGCCCGGGGCGGGGCGGGGAGCGGCACGTGACCCGGGGCCGGGACTGGCTCGCGCCACAATGGCCGGTGGGGTGGAACTGCCTGGTGCGGCGCGGCGGGGAGCCCGAGGCTGCGGCGGCGGCTGACCTTGAGCAGGGAGCGTCCTGGGGTGGGGCGCTGCCCACGCGCTTGGTGTTAACAGCAGCCATTGAGCTCTACGTGTAAAATGTTTACATTAAAAATACGTTTATAGGGCCGAGCGCGGCGGCTCACGCCTGTAATCCCAGTACTTTGGAAGGCTGAGGTGCAGATCAGCTGAGGTCAGGGGTTCCAGACGAGCCTGGCCAACATGGCGAAACCACGTCTCTACTAAAAATACAAAAATGAGCTGGGTGTGGTGGCGCATGCCTGTAATTCCACCTACTTGGGAGGCTGAGGCAGAATTGCTTGAACCCAGGAGGTAGAGGTTGCAGTGAGCCAAGATGGCACCACTGCCCTCCAGCCTGGGTAACAGAGCCAGACTGTGTCTCCAAACAAAAAAACCTTTTAGGATAGCTGAGCTGCCTTCCTCCTCTTCGAAAGGCCACCTGTGGTCCTTCCCTGGCCGTGGCTGGGGACCTGCGGCTGTGCCTGGGTTGACGGACAGTCACTCCCCAGGGGTCGGGCCCTGCTCAAAGGGGGAACTGGGTCGGCCTAGAGCTTCCAGCCCCGTCAGGCGGCGGAAACGGGGTCCAACCCCAGGCAGAGAGTTAGAAACGGGACCCGGGGCCCAGCCCTAGCCATGCGGGTTTGGAAATAGCTTGGCTGTAAGCATTGGGGTTTGAAAGCGGTTTGGTCTGAAGACTCCGTTAGATTTCCGACCTTATAGGTTAGCACTGTTTACAATAAAAAAAAGAGGAAACAAGCCTTTAAGCTGGGCCCTGCTTGAATCACCATGATCCAGCTGTGCATACAATGGACAAAAACAGCTGTTTAAAAAAAAAGAAAAGGTTCTCACGGGACACACTTGGTAACTGGGGAAAAGCCAGGTGCGAAACAGTGTGGTGTGTGTGCTATCACCTGTGACCTGGTGTCAGCACCTGCCTTCAGCTACAGAAGCAGCGATTGTCCTGAGGAAAGCCATCACATCTCCTAACGTTCTGCCCATCAAGCAACTTGTAATTCAGTCCGTTTTCCAAGTGGAAATGGTGCCCTACAGAAAGAGATGCCCAGCACACCTGAGGCCTCAAGGCCTTGGAGGACAGGTTACCATTCAAAGGCTGTGCCACAGACCTTGCCAACAACAGCCAGCAAACCCAGTCCCTCCCCACATCCCAGGGGCAGAGACAGATAAACTGAGAAAAGAAATACTGTTTATATCCCATGAACTTTTAAAAATTAAAACTCTTTATTTAAACCTCTTAATAGCATCTTACCAATTTGGTGGCAGCAGCAGCAGCACTACCAAAGACAGATATTTTGAAAAGCATTTACAAAAATACATTGCACAAAGTCCTATCTTGCATCTTTAAAAATAAATATTCAAAATATTTCCACCCCAAATCCCAAATCAGTTTTAGATAGGAAATTTTGATTTATATATGTAACCTGTAATATATGAAACATCTGTACATTTTATCCGCTTTAACTGCATAGTTCCAATTCTAAGGAGAGTGAAAAAAATGCTGCTTGATGTATGAATAGTTTCGTGGATTTGAGGACTGTTGTGCAATATACAGAAAACCAGTCAGCACCATCGTTTTGTCTTTTTCTGAAAACACAACATTTACGGTACACCGAAAACTGTCTTAACCCAACACAACTTAAATAATTCTTAAGGTAAAACATCTGTAACACTTTAAGTGCCTTGCAGATATCTCATTATTATAAAGTCTGCTCAGTAAAACAGTCTAAGTATTAAATAGTAATTATAACCAGAGAGTCTCACGAGAATCACGTGAGAATGGTGACAGCTGTGATAAAAGGCAGATTCCAGCCAGAGCCAGTAAGAAGTGCTGCTGAAGGAAAGAGGATCATCCTGAAATGTAATGGCTTCACGACCCTGACACACCAGACAGCTCCTCTGATCACCACCAGTGAAGAGAGGAAGGCTCAGGGTATCTCGTGCTCCCTATTCAGCAAAACTCAAAACGACCCCTGAAAACACCCAAGGTGAGATTTCTGGGTTTCTGTTTACTGTGAACCCCAACAGGAAAAGCCTTGCTGAGACCAAAGAACCCCATCTGGGTGTTTGCTTAGATCCAAACCAGCCTCCTTCAAGTCAGACTGACTTCAGCCTACAAGGAGAATGAAACGCTCCCATATTCCACCACGGATATTAGTACAGCGAGTCCAGACTGGAAACCTTTCTCAGAAGTAGAGCAAACAAAGCAGAAAAACCCATTTTAGTCATTTCCCCATGTGGAGACTTAGTACGTACTGGTGCTGAATAAAGGAAAATCCCGGCTTGAAGGAAAGGAGTTTAGAACTCTGAAAATTTGGTGACATTGTTTTTCCCTGAAAGAAATGTGTGTTGGATTTAACAGATGAAATTATCTGCCCTCCAAAAGTCCTTTAGAAGAGCCAGTGCAAGGCTCAAGACCAAAGCGTCAAGAACACGCCAGACTCTCAGCTTCCTCTGCTTTGCTCCTGTTGTCAAGGAAATGCAAATACAAAGAACTTCCCATTAAAAACAAGGAGCGTCTGAGACACGTGTTCAACACGCTTCCCCTGCTGCTGACCCCTCTGCACATGCAGTCAGTGAGCACCCAACAGGTGGCGCCAGGGCGCCCGTCACACGCTCTAGTCCCTGGCCAGCAGCCACGTTTATTGAAGGAGTGGCACTGTCCCATCAGTGTATATGCCCTTGTCCACGAAGGATTCCAGTGTTTCAGGCTGTCCCAGTATATACAAAAATGTACAAAAATAATGAGTAGTGTCTTCACTTGACAGGTTCGCCATGAACTCTGAACCGATACAGACAGGTGTACTCAGGATGGCCCCAGTTAGAAAAAATCCGAAGTTCCACTATTTGGAAAACTCTGTCGTCGGGTGTTTTCTGAAATCAAGGAGGAAAAAACAAAACAAAACATGTATTTCGTATTTATAACCCCAAGCCCAATCACTTCCCCAAATATGACGTCTGACAGGAAGCAGCTAAATTGGAAATTAACCTTTTGTTGTTGTTGTTGAGACAGAGTCTTGCCCTGTCACCCAGGCTGGAGTGCAATGGCGCGATCTCAGCCAACCTCTGCCTCCCGGGTTCAAACGATTCTCCTACCTCAGCCTCCCGAGTAGCTGGGATTACAGGCACGTGCCACCACGCCCAGCTAAATTTTGTATTTTTAGTAGAAATGGGGTTTCACCATGTTGGTCAGTCAGGCTGATCTCGAACTCCTGACCTCGTGATCTACTCGCCCCAGCCTCCCACAGTACTGGGATTACAGGTGTGAACCACCATGCCCAGCCGGAAGTTAACTCTTTAATATGATCCTTGTAAGTAATGTATCACGGGGCATGAAGCACGGGTAAAACTGAGAACTCTATTAGCCACAGAAAGGCTCATTAATGCAGAGCCAGGAAACGCAGGTTAATGTTTTTCAAAGGCTGGTCCTCACGCTGCTTTCCAGTCTGTTGATGCCGGCTGGGCCCTGCTGTCACGAGAGGCTGTGGGACTCAAGAGACCCCAGGGCAGTGCAAGTCCCGGTTCTTACCAGGGCCTGGAACATCTGGAGCGACTCCCCGTCCTGATCATACGTGAACTGTCCCAGAAGCTGCCCTTCTTCCTGATACTCATTTTCTAATCCCTGAAATCGAGACCATACAATCATGAACTAATGGAAAAGTAACACTGAGCAGAGAGAACTGTTCCCTTCCACAGCTAACACTGAGCAAACAGGACCGTTTCCCTCCACTTAGTTAGAGAAAGTCACTCCTCCACGGCACAGTCATGAGGCCTTCCCTGGAAGGAAGGGGTGTGTTTTGTTGAGGGCTTCACATAACCCATGACATGTCCTGAGGTCAGCACGATTCCCCCCATTATACACATTAGGAAAACTGTGGCCAAAACAGGACACACTCATGTATGTCAGAGAAGTGACCCCGCCCGATGCACAGACCATGCTCAGCTGCTGCCCTCTGCACAGTGGAAGCTCTGGAGCACCTGCTGAGCCTGGGGAGACGAGGCCTCACTAGTGGGAGGAGGGGCCACAGAAGACCGACTCCAGCAGGAGAGCAGGCAGAAGGGGGTGCTGGGCCAAGCTGGGGTGTGGGGAGTCAGGGCTCAGTGGGGATAGAGATTCAGACTAGAAGATGGAGCAGCTCTGGAGATAATAGTGGTGATGGCAGCACGACAGTGTGACTGGACTTAACGTCACTGGACTGTGCACTTATTAAAATGGTAAGCTTTATGTTGTATTTTACCAGAGTCAGAAAACTAGCAGAAGATACAGGGGACTATTTGCATATCTGTTTTGAAATGGGAAAGGACTTTCTAGGGAGTTCCAGCTCCCTAGATCTAAAGAAATTCCAGCAAGTGAGTAATTACTGCCTCTGATAATCACCAGTGAAATAAAAATACAGGGCTGGGCGCGGTGGCTCACGCCTGTAATCCCAGCACTTTGGGAGGCTGAGACGAGCGGATCATGAGGTCAGGAGATCGAGACCGTCCTGGCTAACACGGTGAAACCCCGTCTCTACTAAAAATACAAAAAAATTAGCCGGGCGAGGTGGTGGGCACCTGTAGTCCCAGCTACTCGGGAGGCTGAGGCAGGAGAATGGCGTGAACCCGGGAGGCGGAGCTTGCAGTGAGCTGAGATTGCGCCACTGCACTCCAGCCTGGGCAACAGAGTGAGACTCTGTCTCAAAAAAAAAAAAAAAATACAAATAGCCAGGCGTGGTGGCGTGGCCTGTAGTCCCAGCTACTCGGGAGGCTGAGGCAGGAGAATCGCTTGAACCCAGGAGGCAGAGGTTGTGGTGAGTTATCACGCCACTGCATTTCAGCCTGGGCAACAAGACGAAAGTCCGTCTCAAAAAAAAGAAAAAGAAAAAGAAAACGCTAGTAACACAGTGCACTGACTTGGCCGTAAAACATGCTGCTGGCCTCTGAAACCGTGACGCCACTTGTGAGTGTCTTGTCCATGGGGATTAGTGAAGGTGTAAAGGAGCGGCAGTTACACAGGGAAGCAGAAAAGGGAAAGAAATACTCAGTGAGAGGAGAACCGGCCAGATAAACACGGAGGATTGACGCTACTTGAGGATGGCCATAAAGTCTAACTGCCACTGAAAAACGCTCGTAATACAATTTCCTTTTTTTTTTTTTCCTTTTGCGACACAGTCTCGCTCTGTTGCCCAGGCTGGAGTGTAGTGGCTCAATCTTGGCTCACTGCAGCCTCGGCCTCCCAAGTTCAAGTGACTTTCATGCCTCGGACTCCTGAGTAGCTGGGATGACAGGCACACACCATGCCCGGCTAATTTTTGTATTTTTAATAGAGATGGGTTTCACCATGATGACCAAGGTGGTCTCAAACTCCCAACTTTAGGTGATCCACCTGCCTCGGCCTCTCAAAGTGCTGGGATTACAGGCGTGAGCCACCACGCCTGGCCAATTTTTTTTTAAGGGCAGAAATACTTTTATGAAATGTTTTATGAAAATTTTAAAGGTTCATAAACACTACTGTCTGAACTGTAATTTTTTTTTTTTTTTTAAGACAGGGTCTCACTCTGTTGCCCAGGCTGGAGTGCAGTGGTACAATCTCAGCTCAAAGCAACCTCCGCCTCCTAGATCAAGTGATTCTTCTGCCTCAGCCTCCCAAGTATCTGGGATTACAGGCGTGCACCACCATGCCTGGCTTTTTTTTTTTTTTTTTGGTATATTTTAGTAGAGACCGGGTTTTATCATGTTGGCTAGGCTGGTCTCGAACTCCTGACTTCAGGTGATCCGCCTATCTTGGCCTCCCAAAGTGCTGGGATTACAGACTCAACTGTATTCTTTAAAAGGCATGCGGAAGAAACCAGAAAGTATCACAGTATTAATGGTGGGTTTTTCTGGGGCTGGGATCATGGCAGTCCTCTTGTCATTTAGCTGCTCCCATGTCACCCAGTTGCCCGAACACCTGTCACAGGCAACCTGGCAAAGGCGGCGAAGAGCAAAATCCTTAGGCGTGTCTGCCTTGGTCAGTGTAGTACTGTATGTAAAGTGGACATCAGGTAATATGCCATTTCTAAGTTACCCTCCCTGGAAAAACACTAGAATGTTCCCCTCAACACTGAATCTGCTGAGAGAGGGCGGCCGGAGGCAGCCGTCCCCAGTGCGCTCACGTCACTTGCTTTCATCTGTGGGAACTCCCAGGAAGGTGTGGGAGGAGGAGAGGCGGCCACGTGCACTCACATAGACAGCGAAGTCCTTGGGGGCGCTGCTGATGTTGCCTGTTGGCGACAGCGTCTTAGGAATGTGCTCCAGAGTGAAGGCAGCTGGGTGGATCATCATGGAGAGCCTCACCACCAGGTACCCCTGGGAGCCTTTAAATGCCCAGCAATTACCGGGGTAAATGTCAGGCTGAGGAAAGGAAAAACATGAGGACTCAGAGTGTGAGCATGCTCTTACCCACTTAGAAGCAGTAAGAGGAAAGGCTGATTATACTGAGCTAAAAATAATTTTTACATGGTAGAAACTGCCATGAGCAAAATCCGAAGATAAGCTGGGAAAAACATTTGTAATTCACTCCTCAAAGGGCCATTATCTCCAGCCTGTATGTTGTATAAAAGTTAAAATGACCAGAACCTTAAAGAAAAATGGGTGAGACATACAACATACTTCAAAGAAAAGGTGAACGTCAGTGGTCCTCGGTCGTGGGAAGATGCCCTCCACCCTGCACAGCAAGAAGGGACATCATCACAGGGAACCACCACTGCCCCCTATCCGACCAACATCAAATCAAGGGTCTAACAGAGTCTGCCGCTGACGCCCTGGGGAGATGCACATTCTCACCGCCGGCCACGGTGCGGCGTGCAGCCCCAGAAGCGCAGCTTGGTGAGGTCAGCCCACTGTGCACACATCTGCCTCTGGCCTGCAGTCGCACCTCCACCTCCAGGTGCAGGGACAGAACCGCAGGATGCAGATGCGACCGAGAGCACGCCTCACAGCGCGACGTCCCCAGGCACACACAGGGACTGGCTGAGAAGCTGCAGATGCTGTGTCCAGGCAGTCATGCTGCTGTGTGCAATGGAGGAGGCCGCCATGCAGGCAGCCTGCCTTCGGTGTGTGAGAATGACACACACGTTAGTTCATGTTTAGACGAGACGGTGAACAATGGGCACATACCCGCCGGCTTCTCCTCTATGCCAGCTGTGCATTTACTGCCCCTCAGCCCCCAAGCCACCCTTCTGCTGCGCTTTTAAGATGGAGCTGAGCCTTGAACTGCTCTCCCTTTGCCAGCGCAGAGCCTAGCCCTTGCCAGCTCAGGGTGCTGGAGGGACACTGAGGTTCCCTGGTTCCCCTCTTGGGAGTGCTGCAGCCAAACGCCTGGTGAGTCACCCTGCTGTGCACAGGCTTTCCCAGCATGCTGGCACATTCCTCGGTGTGGCACCACAGCAACTTCCCCGACGTGCAGTGAGCAGGGCCACGCCCTCGCCCAAAGGTCTGGAGCGACCCTCTGGTGAGGCTCCACTGTGGTCCCTTCCATCTGCTGTCCCTATGTTCTGTAAACGTTCTCTTTACTTCCCAGGAGCCGAGAGCTTCCCGGTCCAGTCCCATCACAGTGACGGCGGTTTACATGAAGTCTGTCCCTCCAGGGACGTGCAGTTCCTGCTGAGAGAGAACTGTGCCAGGGAGGGCTGAGCTCCACCCTCTCCCTCAGTCTCTGAGACACTGAAGCCACGCTGCACTCTCACCCCCAGATCCCCACCAGCATCACGCTGACGACGCTGCGGGCCAGTGAGCTCCTCTGGGAGGGTCAGGATCACCAAGCCTGCTGAGAAGGAGGTTACGGCCAGGAGCAGGAGAACCGCCATGCAGGAACACCGTGGCAACCCCGTGCAGGAAACCTGTCGGCCCTGCCGGGTGACACAGACTGTGCCGGTGGCGCTCGCGAGCTGGCACGGAAAAACCAGCTGCATGCCAAGCGCAGGGCTGTGTGGCTTCACGGCAGCAGAGGCTGCATCTGCCTGCAGTGAGGAGGGCTCCCGGCTGCGCCTTCGGGAGCAAAGTGCTGGTGAGTCTGTGTGCTGCTGATGGCCACAGAAAGCCAAACAGTCCCGCTGACCTGACACTTCCACCAGGGTGGCCTGGGGACGAGATCATGACGACGACAGTCCCGCAGGACCTTCAACTTCAGGTCACGGGCATGTCATGAATCCTTTCAGGCTGGACTTGTGTTTTCCAAGTGAAAGCTGTCTTGGCATTGTTCCACATACAAGGAATTACTGGACTTTTCTTCAAAACATGTCATGAATATTAGGCAGGATTTGAGTATTGAGGCAAAATAGATCTATCTGTTTAAATTCTCCATCCTTTAGTGCTTTAAACTTGTAGAGTCAATAGTATAAAGTATTAAACGAAGCCACAGAAAAGCAGTACACAACAAGGACGACAGCAGAACGTCCAGGAGACGGGGGGTGAAGGCCTGGGAGACGGGGGGTAAAGGCCTACACTGAGGCCAGACAGCAAGGGCCTCCCCACCTATTCTCTCTCAACACCCGAGAAAGCACAGCTGACACTCTCGTGACAGAAGACCCACAGCCCCGAGCAGGAACAGTTGCCACTCACACCACCATGGCTGGACCACCCAAAAGAGGGAGGGAGGAAGGCCAACGGGACCAGCATGTGCCACATGGTCCCATCTTTGCGACGCTAAACCCAAGCCAACAGACGTGTAGCATGGAGGCTACACGGGGACTCCTCGGTGTGGGAACACTGCTGCTGCTTGCGGTACCAGTTCCACAGACATGTTCATCTCACGAAGTTCTGCCAGGCTGGGGACGTACGACCTGTGAACACTAACAGAGCCCATGCTGAAGAGCAGCTCCGGCCACCGGCGGCCACTCACCTGGATGACCACGCGTGGGGACTGCGAGAAGTACCACAGCGGGATCCCAAACAGACTCATCAGGGCCGTTTTGGTTTCGTACGTTTCAGAACAGCGAGTACTCAGGATGCTGCCACCTTAAAGCAAAGTTCAGATCAGTCTCAGGGCCCAGTTCCACCATTTTGGAAGCAATAGTATTGCACCTCTTAAGGATTTACTCAGAATGTTTTCAAGAAAAGTGCTCAACATCACTGATAGAGAAATGCAAGTAAAAGCTGCAATGAGATTTCCTCTCCCCGCCGTTAAAATGGCTTCTATCCTAGAGACAGGCAGTAACAAATGCTGGTGAGGACGCGGAGAAAGGAATCCTCACGCACTGTTGCTGGGAATGGAGACTAGTACAACCACCATGGAGAGCGGTTCGGAGGTCCCTCAGAAAACCCACAACAGAGCTACCATATGACCAAGCAATGCTACTCCGGGGTACATACCCAACAGAAAGGAGGGCCGTCTATCGTAGGGAGATCCACACTTCTATCTTTGGTGCAGCACTACTTGTTTACCATGACTAACATCTGGAAGCAACCTAAATGTCCACTAACAGATGAATGGGTTGCATAAACATAATGGAGTACTACTCAGCCATAAAAATCAATGAGAGCAGGCCAGGCGCAGTGGCTCACGCCTGTAATCCCAGCACTTTGGGAGGATGAGGCAGACGGATCACTTGAGGTCAGGACTTCCAGACCAGCCTGGCCAACATGGCGAAACCCCATCTCTACTAAAAATACACAAATTAGCCAGGTGTGGTGACGGGCGCCTGTAATCCCAGTTACTTGGGAGGCTGAGGCAGGAGAATTGCTTGAACTGGGAATGAGCCAAAATCACGTCACTGACTCCAGCCTGGGTGACAGAGCAAGACTACACCTCAAAAAAAAAAAAAAAAAAGGCTTGTCATTTGCAACATGGATGGATACCAGAGGTCTTTATGTTAAGTGAAATAAGCCAGGCATAGAAAGACAAACATCCCATGTTCTTACTTATTTGTGGGATCTAAAAACCAAAACCATTGAACTCATGGACAGAGACAGTAGAAGGGTGGTACCAGGGACTGGGAAGGGGAGTTGGGGCTTGGGGAAAGTGGGAATGGTTAATGGGTCAAAAAAAAAAAAAAGAAAAAAGAAAAAAAAAAGAAAGAGAATGAGGCAGAGTGCAGTGGCTCACGCCTGTAATCCCAGCACTTTGGGAGGCCAAGGCGGGCAGATCACCTGAGGTCAGGAGTTCCAGACCAGCCTGACCAACAGGGACAAATCCCATCTCTACTAAAAATACAAAAATTAGCCAGACGTGGTGCTGTGCCCCTGTAGTCCCAGCTACTCAGGAGGCCGAGGCAGGAGAATCGCTTGAAGTTGGGAGGCAGAGGTTGTGGTGAGCCGAGACTGCACCACTGCACTCCAGCCTGGGCAACAGAGACTCTTTGTCTCTAAGAAAAATGAATGCATAAGACCTACTGTATGATAGCAGAACAGGGTGACTACGGTGAATAACTTAATTGTGCTTTTTTTTTTTTTTTGAGATGAAGTTTCACTTGTTGTCCAGGCTAGAGTGCAATGGTACGATCTTGGCTCACTGCAACCTCTGCCTCCTGGGTTCAAGCGATTCTCCTGCCTCAGCCTCCCGAGTAGCTGGGATTACAGGCGCCCACCACACCCAGATAATTTTTTTGTATCTTTTTGGTAGAGACGGGATTTCTCCATGTTGGTCAGGGTGGTCTCAAACTTCCGACCTCAGGTGATCCGCCTGCCTCGGCCTCCCGAAGTGCAGTGAGCCCCTGCACCGGCCTAACTGTGCATTTTTAAATAACTTAGAGTATAACTGAATTGTTTGTAACTCAAAGGATAAATGCTGGAGGGGATGGGTGCCCCGTTTTCCATGATGTGCTTACTTCACATTGCAGGCCTGTATCAGAACATCTTACACACCCCATAAATATATGCACCTATGTACCCACAAAAACTAAAAAATAGGTAATTAGTTAAGAACCCATTAAAATACATAAGTTTGAAAATGACAAAGGATGTTATCTAATACCAGCTAATAAATATTTTAGGGTTAAAAAAAGTGTTTTTAAACTTCTCAAGTTTTTACATATAGAAAGAACCTCCTACTTTTAGACCAGTCCTTTTCTTAATTGTCCTTTCTCAAATTGAGTGTTAAGAGTTTACAACTGCTTTAGGATACAGAATTTTTACTTACTGAAATTGGGAAATTCTTACAATACTGGCCTTCCCCCACTACTGCTAGAGAGATAGCTACTCTGAATGAACTTTCCTTGGTTTTTCTCAATGAAGAATAAAGCACACAACTGAGCCTGGTGTCACCTGGCAGGTGAGCTTTCAGGTCCTGAAGAGCAGACCTTCCGTCACAGTAATTACCAATCACAGTGAAAAGGCTGGGACCGTGAGGATGACTGCTGGCAGGTACAGGGTTTCCTAGCGGGGGTCAGAAAGATTTTGGGGTGAGGCAGTGGTGATGGCTGCACTGTGAATATGCTAATAACCACGGAGCTGTACATTTTAAAATGGTGAATTTTTGTGTGAATTACATCTCAATAATAAGAGGAAGCATAAAAAACAAGTCCAGCTTGGCCCTCAATAGGAAATAGGGCAGGCAGAATGTTGTTGTCATAGCAGGACAAAAAACCCCCAAGAAACAAAAACCAAGCTGGCCCTGAAGGCAGCACGCAACACCAGGCAGCAAGGGCAAGCTCAGAAGGGCGGCACTCCAGGGGCCCTGGCGCTGGTGAACCACGGGCCGGAGAGGCAGAAACTGATGGTTTTTGTTTTTTTCTCACTCTGTCCCCAGGCTGGAGTGCAGTGACATGATCTCAGCTCACTGCAAGCTCCGCCTCCCAGGTTCATGCCATTCTCCTGCCTCAGCCTCCCAAGTAGCTAGGACTACAGGCGCCGCCACGCCCGGCTAGTTTTTTTTATTTTTAGTAGAGATGGGGTTTCACCGTGTTGGCCAGGATGGTCTCGATCTCCTGATCTCGTGATCCACGCCCGCCTTGGCCTCCCAAAGTGCTGGGATTCCAGGTGTGAGCCACCGTGCCCGGCCAGAAACTGATGCTTTAACCAGGAAAACCAGGGGATTTTAATGTAGCTGATTGAGACCCGAATTTCCAAACCACTGAATTATCTTTTTAAAAATCCTGTTCTCCGTCTAACTCACAAAGTGCCAATCAATGTTTTCTTCAGTATCAGAACCTTCAGTGCAGCCTTCTCAGGATTACCAGTGTTCTGAGGTACACAGAAACCTGTAAGGATTAACTAGGGTTTTAAGAATAAATGACATCTCGGCTCAAACTGTATGGTTCATGTCAATTGATGCCTCTTAATGGAAAATAATTTCTTCCTAAATCACTGAATTTCAAAATATATAACTAAAAGCACTTAATATTCTAAAAAGGTCACTTTATTTTATTTTTTTTTTTTTTTATTTTTTTTTGAGACGGAGTCTCGCTCTGTCGCCCAGGCTGGAGTGCAGTGGCGCAATCTCGGCTCACTGCAAGCTCCGCCTCCCGGGTTCACGCCATTCTCCTGCCTCAGCCTCCTGAGTAGCTGGGACTACAGGCGCCCACCACCGCGCCCGGCTAATTTTTTTTTGTATTTTTAGTAGAGACGGGGTTTCACTGTGGTCTCGATCTCCTGACCTTGTGATCCGCCCGCCTCGGCCTCCCAAAGTGCTGGGATTACAGGCGTGAGCCACCGCGCCCGGCCAAAAGGTCACTTTAAACACACACACACACTGATCAAGCCAGTAGCCTTGTTGACATCTACCATTTGGAAGAATCTGGCCATTGTTACTATGACTTCAGTCTGCAGCCACCACAGGAAGAACCCACGGGGTGGCAAATGACTGAACTCAAACCCAGCTGCTCCCGTATTAATGAGATCAGGTTCCTGCACAACCACGCGGCAGAGTCCCTACCCAGCCCTACACCATCGTGGGTTTTAGAAATCCCTCCTGCTCTGCAGACTCTCCAGTCCCTCCACGCACTAACGTGTACTGAACTCAGCATCTTCTGAGTGATAATGTGAGTCTCCCAGCCCACATTTGCAAATCCTACATTTAAAAACTTCAGAAAGGCTGGGCGTGGTGGCTCATGCCTGTAATCCCAGCACTTTGGGAGGCCGAGGCGTGCAGATCACAAGCTCAGGAGATTGAGACCATCCTGGCTAACATGGTGAAACCCTGTCTCTACTAAAAATACAAAAAAATAGCAGGGCATGGTGGCAGGCGCCTGTAGTCCCAGCTACTCGGGAGGCTGAGGCAGGAGAATGGCGTGAACCCGGGAGGCAGAGCTTGGGAGTGAGCTGAGATCGCACCACTGCACTCCAGCCTGGGCAACAGAGCAAGACTCTGTCTCAAAAAAAAAAAAACCACAAACCTTCAGAAAACCAAGATTTCGATTTCCGTAACACGTGTGGTGCAAACCTTCCCTGAGCAGATGTGAAGCAGGTCTAGCTCTCCTCTCATGGTTCTTTCGGAAATGCTCATGTCTGATCCAGGTGTGCTGCCCCACTCCCCATGGAGGGGCTGTGTGGACCCCAAGACTTTCCTCAGCTGCGATTCTGATTTTCAAATGCATCTGCCCCAAGAGGTCTGGCCTAGGCTTGTGCCCCTGCAGGGTTTCCCAGACCCTGACCACAGCGGCCTTTGTATTTCTCTGAGGTCCTGAAACACTGCCCCCATCATTTCATTTGCTTAGCCTGCTCCTGCTCCCGGTCTGTCTTGCTGCTGAATGGACACCCTCGGGGAGAGCTGTGTGGTCACTGCTGAGTCTCTCCTGAAGGCACTGAACAATCCCCGATCACAGCACAGGAAAGAGTGAAGTCGACCAAACTTTCTGTGCTGTGAACCTTGACTTAGCCACAAGCATGCACTCCCAGCCCTTCCAGGGGAGAACCTGTGCCCCCCAAACACAACTGGCCAGCAAGAAAGAACACCAGGGACATGCCCAGAATCACATGCCTTTTCTCAGATGTGTAAACGTTAGGAGTCTTTACTGCTGGACATGGGGCAGCAACAGCCTCTACAGTGCACACCCCTGCTAACAGGTGACCATCTCACTTAGTAATCCGAACGTCTGTTTACTCACCACCAGATTCCAGAGCAAAGTCCACCATCCCAGTCTTATCTTGGGAATACAGCTTCAAGGCGTTGTTCACGATGGCACGTGCTTGCTGGACAGACACGAGGACAGACCACCGAACACCAGAACAGGAGAGGAGAGACTTGGGTTTTAGTGCCATAGATGAGGACCAGACACTTACACTAGAGCATTTTCTCAATGGAACCTATGTAGGGGATCCTAGGCATGAGAGAAGTAACTCCACACTCCAGTCCTGTACCTAACTGCCAAGGCCATAGGATGGAGATGGGACGGCATGAGGTCTCTTCCCCCAGGGTTCAGTCATGGCCGCCATCAATCTTTGAACCAGAAAAATCCCCCAGACGCCATAAAACATGAATAAAGGAAAGATGAGACTTCAAGCCTGGAACACAGGAAATTCTGGGAATTTAGGTATTACTGAGTGACATGGTTTGGCTGTGTCCCTGACCAAGTCTCACCTTGAATTGCAGCTCCCCTAATTCCCATGCTGTGGTGGGGACTGGGTTGGGGGAACCGAGTCATGGCCTTGAATTGCAGCTCCCGTAATTCCCACGCTGTGGTAGGGACTGGGTGGGGGGAACCGAGTCATGGCCTTGAATTGCAGCTCCCGTAATTCCCACGCTGTGGTAGGGACTGGGTGGGGGGAACCGAGTCATGGCCTTGAATTGCAGCTCCCGTAATTCCCACGCTGTGGTAGGGACTGGGTGGGGGGAACCGAGTCATGGCCTTGAATTGCAGCTCCCGTAATTCCCACGCTGTGGTAGGGACTGGGTTGGGGGAACCGAGTCATGGCCTTGAATTGCAGCTCCCGTAATTCCCACGCTGTGGTAGGGACTGGGTGGGAGGAACTGAGTCATGGCCTTGAATTGCAGCTCCCCTAATTCCCATGCTGTGGTGGGGACTGGGTGGGGGGAACCAAGTCATGGCCTTGAATTGCAGCTCCCCTAATTCTCACGCTGTGGTAGGGAATGGGTGGGAGGAACCAAGTCATGGCCTTGAATTGCAGCTCCCATAATTCCCACATTGTGGTGGGGACTAGATGGGGGAACCAAGTCATGGCCTTGAATTGCAGCTCCCGTAATTCCCACGCTGTGGTAGGGACTGGGTGGGGGGAACCGAGTCATGGCCTTGAATTGCAGCTCCCCTAATTCCCACGCTGTGGTGGGGACTGGGTGGGGGGAACCGAGTCATGGCCTCGAACTGCAGCTCCCATAATTCCCACACTGTGGTGGAGACTAGGTGGGGAAACTGAGTCCTGGGGGTGGGGTTTCTCCCATGCTGTTCTCCTGATAGTGTCTCACGAGATCTGATGGTTTTATAAAGGGAGTTCCCTTGCACATGCTCTCTTGCCTGCCGCCATGTAAGACATGACTTTGCTCCTTGTTCAGATTCCCCCATGATTGTGAGGCTTTCCCAGCCATGTGGAACTGTCAATCATCCTTTCTAAATTGCCCAGTCCTGGGTATGTCTTTATTAGCAGCATGAGAACAGACTAATACACGGAAACATTTTCATGGAACTTCAGAAGGTGTGGCCACCACACAGGCAGATGGGCTCTTTCGGACAAAAAGATTCACAAAGTATAAAGAACTCCCAAGAGGCAGCTCAGTAATGACATCGACAGCAAGAGCTGAAGCTCACCACACAGGTGCCCCTCCATACACGGCATTGCCCAGGCACATCCCATCTCACTTATGTCAGCTAAGCATACCCTAGCCAGACCACTCTTAAAACAACACATCAACATCCACGCCTCACAGCGAGGTCTTCAGTCTCAGCAGAGAATGGACTGTAAGCATTTCTTGCCGCCGACTCACCGCCTCTGTTATTCCAGACGCCCCCGCCTCGCTCACAGCAGACACCACGACTTCCGAGGCTGGGAGCCGCTTGGTCACGGAAATGTGGTGGGTGACGTTCCTCAGGATCTGCAGCTCCAGGTCTCGCAGCATCGTGTGCAAGTCGCCTCTGCTCACACACTGCGACGAGAACCTCTGTAGCAGCTGTTCCAGAGAGCCGCCTTGCTGATCTTCGGAAAACAGGAGTTTCACCGTTTCTCTGACTTGCACATCCACCTAGTAAAACAGTAGAGAGACACAAATTTACTATTTTAACTAAATCATTTCCATTCTTTGGGTCCATTATCTTAGATATCTCAGAAGTATTATATATCCTCTCGAAATCTAGAATGTCATTGTGACAGTGTTTTCCTTCGTATTAAATTTAAGAACCCCTCCAATAATGCAGGAACACGTTAAAAAGAACAGAAATAGGCGAGCTCGTGGGATGAGGACGACCTGCATCCTAGGAGCTGCAAGATGCGATGGGGCATGTCCACACCATCCGGAGGTGCGTGTCCATCCAGCAAGCACCCGCCGGGCACCCTGCAGCTAGGCACACAGGTGCACTGGAGAGGCCCTGCCATCAACAAACTTGGTCTGGTAAGAAACCAGTCATATAAACGAACCTAAATTATAGCTTCATGTATGCTAAATACGCCCCGTGTTATTTCTACGCACACAAACACATATGTAAATACCTTTTTCTTCTTGCTTTATAACAATAGACCGTGAAGGACATGGCAAAGCCTATGGCACGGCCGTTCATCACAGCCACCCTCCCACGCTCCACGTGTGGACACACCTTTCTCTAGCCCACACCCGCTAACAGTGGCACGTGGCTGCTTTCTACCCTCACTTCTCCCCACACTAACTTTGCAGCGCTAACCCTCCTGCCTGTGTGGCCTCTGTACTGGTGCCTTTATTTCTGTAGGATGACTCCCAAGGGCATGGTTGTGCGTTTCAAAGAGTGCACTGGTGAATATCCTAAGATTTTCCCCCCGAGGCCGTGGTTGGTGACAGTCCTCCTGGCCAGGGGAAAGCCCGCCGCCTTGGCCAGTGCTGACAGCAGCCGGTGTCCTCGTGGGCCTGTAGACTACAGATGAGAGCCTGCTGTAGTCTGCAAGTCCCATCAGCAGGACTCAGCTCCCTGATGGCACATTGGCTTTTTCTTTTTTTTTTTTTTTTTTTTTGAGACAGAGTCTCACTCTCGCCCAGGCTGGAGTGCAATGGCGTGATCTCGGCTCACTGCAACCTCCGCCTCCCAGGTTCAAGCGATTCTCCTGCCTCGGCCTCCCGAGTAGCTGGGATTACAGACCCGCGCCACCACACCCGGCTAATTTTGTATTTTTAGTAGAGGGTTTCACCAAGTTGGCCAGGCTGGTCTCGAACCCCTGACCTCAGGTGATCCGCCTGCCTAGGCCTCCCAGAGTGCTGGAATTACAGGTGTGAGCCACCGCGCCCAGCCTATTGCACGCTTTCTCTGTCGCCACTGCTTCTCTTCCTACCAATTCTAGGGGCTCTCTGCCCATCAGAGATAATTTTATCACACATATTGCAAATACCTTTACCAATCTACTGTCTGACTTTGACGACTTTTGCCAAATGATTGTGTTTTCATTCTTAAGCAGCTCTAAATGTCTAGATTTTCTCCTCTGCCTAAGGATGATGGACTTGAAGCAATGTCTATGATATGTTTTAACATGAAACAGAGCAAGTAGCAGGTTCAAGGTGGGTCTATTTAATGAAAGGTACACAGCAACAACCCAGCCACAAGTCAGCGCTGGCCCTGGGCTGCACGCACACCAAGGAGACTGGAAAGACGCACGGTGGGTGCTGACAGGTGGTGGTGCGGGAACGGGAAAATCTACAGAGCGCTGAATTAGTTATTTTGAAATATTTAAAAAGTTCACATATAGTCAAAAAAGTTTTTAAAGGAAGTTGAAATTAAACAACTTAGGCCAGGCGTGGTGGGTGGCTAAGGCCTGTAATCCCAGCACTTTGGGAGGCCGAAGCAAATAGATCACTTGGAGTCAGGAATCTTGAGACCAGCCTGACCATCGTGGTGAAACCCCATCTCTACTGAAAACACAAAAATTAGCTGGGCATAGTGGCACGTGCCACTAGTCCCAGCTACTCGGGAGGCTAAGGTGGGAGAAGAGTTTGAACCCAAGAGGTGGAGGTGGTCTGCAGTGAGCCAAGATCGTGCCACTGCAGTCTAGCCCGCACGCCACATCAAGACTCGGTCTCAAAAAAAAAAAAAAAAAAAAATTTAAACAACTAATAAACCTAAGTCATCAGGTTTTCTTTTACTCTATTATAAAACAAAAAGTAAACACGCAAGCAGCTCACTCTTTCTTGTAGAGCATCCACTGTCTCACAGCCAGTCTTCATGTGTCGCCAGCTGGACAGCTCTGACTTTAGCTGATCCAGCTCCAGCTGGAGGTGCTCGACCGTGGGCAGGAGCTGCTCACCAACCGCACTGGAATCCAACAGTGAGAATGGGTCACACACAAGCCTCCCAGCCTACACACTTCCCGCACTACACACAGGCTGAGGGGACCCGATCCCACTCCTGGGTGTCCTAACTGTACAGATGTCAACCTGTGCCACACTAACATGGAAACTGAATGCCAGTTTCCAATAAAAATCCCAGAGAGGTCTTCTTCTGCATCAATTTATGTCTGTAACATACAAATATCCACACTGCACAAGGAGGCTACCTACAAAAATGCTGCTAGCGGTGTTTCTCAGTGGCGAGTGAGAGCTCTCTCTGAAAACGATTTAAGCATCTAAAAACTTTACTTCTGGACTGGGCACGGTTGCTCATGCCTATAAGCCCAGCGCTTTGGAAGGCCGAAGCAGACGGATCACTTGAGGCCTTTATAGGTACACATACTTAATGAGATACTAACAATTCATATCTCAAAAAGCTCATTCCCGGATCAACACTTTAGGACTGACATATTACCGTATTAAAGCAACTTTTTATTGAAATAAAAGCTTTGGAAGAAGAGAAAACTGCTTCAGCTCTCACACCTGTCCTCACAGAGGAGGAACATGGGGCACAGGGGAGGACGGACCCTCCTGAGTGCAGACACGGGGACCTTGGGAAACCACAACCAAGCCAAGGCTGCCCAATCTAGAAGCGGGGAGGGCTGTGGGGGTATGAGCTGTGTGTATAAAACTAAGGAAGACAGACAAAGCTGCTGTGTTGGGAACACCTATGAGAGGGAGGCACTCCACTTAAGCAGGCTTCAGGTAAATCAGTAGTTGTGTGGAAGAAAGCCGCCTGGAGTCCTCGAGGAGCAAAACGCCAGCATCCCCAGGAAGCGCAGAGGGACCCGGATGTGCCATGAATTCCAAGGGCAGCAGGGCCAACAGCCACGCAGAGAGGCCCACCGTGACATGCCCAGCACAAATCGGGTAGTTCTGGAAGCAGGTGTCCTGCCCACCAGGGGCTGCCCTCCAGGAGCAACAGCAGGGATGAGGCTGAGCTGTAACCCCACCCACCTAGATGCCAACGGTGCCAGCGCAGGCCCGGCGCAGAGCCCACCATGACACCCACTATGGCATGGGCTGCAAGATGGGCCTCGACCTACTCCCTGAGGGTGGCCCTGCAAGCACACAGGAGACGAAGTTACAGCAGGGGCAAGGGCAGCACCTTTGACACGGAGGTCCATGCCACACGGAAGGGGATGTGGCAAGTCCCTCAGGACCCGTTTGTCCTCACGCAGCCCAGCAGGAGTGTCTGTCAGCACAAACCTCAGGGCCTTCAGGTGACCCACGGTGGAGGCCAGCCCCGTGTCCCCTCGTTCATCACTCTGCTGCCACTCCACATAACACACACACACACACACACACACACACACACGACAAAAGTGAGTGTTTTCCAAATCCTCCTACCTGACTGTTTTTTGCTTGGTCTGTTCTAGTTCCTTCTGGATGGCCTAAAAAATACAAGAAATAATCTACTGAAATACTTAAGTTATATATTAACTTTTCATAAATCCATATACTTAAAACTCCATTGATTTCTCTGAAACACCCCCTTTAATTCAAAGTCCAGATCCGCCTGTGGGTGGCAGGCAGGAAGTGTTCATTGTACATTTGAAAGTAACCTTCATCAAGTGTGTGCAGAAAGGAGCACAAATCACACGGGGACGGCCTGGCGGGCTCAGAACATGCAGCTCCCGTAACCAGCACCCAGGCTGGGAGTCAGCTCCCTGTCACACCTCCAGAGTGTGTTCTAAACGTGAAGGACAGGGACACGGCAGAGGCACACATGAAGCTGAGCCATGCTGGCCTGTGCCATCCGCGCGACCTGACAGCAGCACCATGCTGAGCGCCGGCGTCAGCCCCAAGTCTCACTCCACGGAGGTCTCCACAGCCTGGCCCAGGGCAGGCGGACATAGGAGGCGGCACCCTGCAGACCCTCGCGAGCGGACACAGGAGGCGGCGCCCCGCAGACCTTCACGAGTGGACACAGGAGGCGGCGCCCCACAGACCCTCACAGGCGGGTACATTCTCCCCTCTGCCTGCTCCTCTCAGCCCTCCTCTCCCTCCCAGGTAAACCCGCCTGATCTCACAGGTTCCATAATCCATGAGCGGGTCCCAAGATTCCCAAAAGGGTGTGCTAAAGACAACCCTTAGGCTCACCACGTTTCTCAATGTAGTTCAATACACACATGCACATGTGACACGCCAGGCTCTGTGTCAAGCACCAGAGACACAAAGAGCCGGAACCTGAGCCCCACCCTAACTCCCAAGGGCTGAGGGCAGCGCAGAGGCCCGGCCCCTCCCCTGGCATTCTCAGCAACTAATGGTCCCAGCCTTCCCACCCAAAGCTAGTGCTGTCTGTCAAAAGGTTCAGGTCCTTTATCTCCCCTCTAAAGACACTGCAAGGGGGTGTGTGGCAGCGAGGAAGCACCCTGGAGCCGGAAAAAGCTGGATGGGAACCCAGAGGCCGCCTGGAATTGGCAGAGCCACCTCCTGGCGTGTGCAGCCCTACTCTGTGCCGAGACACAGGGATGAGTGAGTTACACGCCCGATTAAATGTTAGAGTCCCAGAGCCGCTGCCACACCAGACAGAGAACAAGTGTTTCTTTCCACTTTACACAAAACAACAGCAAATAGCCTAAAAAGAGGAACATGAAATGACCCAGGGGCTTTGAAATATGAGCCATAGTTGATTTTCTTTTTATTTTAAAAAAGCATAAGGTGAAAAATAAATACCTCAGATTTTTCTCTCAGTTTTCCCAGAATATCTTCCAAGTGTGAGATGCGCACTTCATGTTCTTGGTGAAAAGCCATAAAGTCAGTCTTAGGAAAGAAAAGGGGTGAACAAATGATGGAGAAAGCTAAGCAACAAAAACCTGGCAAGTTAGGCCAAGGCGTTTCTACACGGAATGTCGACAATCAGAGAATCTGCGGTTGCAATGTGGCACAGACCCTAAAGGAATAATCCGCTTAATAACAACATCCTCATCTTCATCCCTAACTCCAGAGATCTTTATTTATATATTTATTTATTTTGCGGCTGCACTCCAGCCTGAACCACGGGTCCCCTCTGTGGTTCATTGCAACCTCCACCTCCTGGGCTCAGATGACCCTCCCACCTCGGCCTACTGAGTAGCTGGGACCACAGGCCTGAGCCCAGTGCACTGACACAGCAAACCCCGTGAGGGCCTGATGCCCACCTCGGGCCATGGTGGGCCGTGCTGCAGCTGTGCTGTCCAGCATGGCAGCACCAGTCACTCGTGGCTACTGGGCACCTGAAATGGGGCCATGCAAGTGAGAACCTGCCATTTAAAGTTCGATGTGGTGTTGACTGACAAAAATGTAACAACCATATGCTAGTAGTGGCGTCCTCCACTAGGCAGTGCAGATGCAAACATGAGCTAGAGGCTCTGGGAAGCAGGTACCAGGCTCTGCCCGCTGCCAGGTGGCTGAGCGTTTAACACTGCGTGCACCGCTTCTGAGGGAAGCCCTGCTCTGCGTTCCAATCACTGCCATGATCACACCCAGACAGGCACGTGCTAGAAGACAGCTTAAGAATGGGCTCAATCTGTACTAAAATAAGCTCAGGCCACATACAATTTAGTTTTCACTAAACTGTTCTGAAAAGCTGTCGACTATTTTCTTTACAAGAGAGGGCATCCTCTGAAGCAGAGGTTCCTGGGCCCCCCCACGCAATCCCTGCAGTGGGCGGGAGCATCTCGGGCTGCCTCCGAGGCGAAGTGCGTCTGGGGCCCACATGAGACAGTATGTGTCCATCTCAGTGGTTGTCCTGTCTACAGGGACACTCAGTGGCCGTCCCGTCTGCAGGGACAGAGCACCATGACCTGTCACCAAGAGGGCAATCTGGAGAACAGGACAGGAAAGGCCACGGTTCTCCATGACCGCCAGACTTCCCGCTTGGGGTTATCACACATCTCCTGCCCACCACTTCCACGCGTGCTATGGAAGCCACACCTCCTGGTCATCAGCAGACGATGGGAAACCCACTCCTTCCCTGGCACACTGCTCTCAACAACTAAGAACAGAAAGTGCAACCCCTTGTCACAACGACACCTCTCCCATCCCCTCTGTCGCCCAAAGAGAGAGAACACGGCACCCAGAAGCGCGCTGGTGTCACTGTGGAGCCCGGTAGCCCGGCAGCACTCACCTCCTTCAGGGGCTGTCCCACAGCATCTCTGACCGATGTTGATGGCCCGGCAGCGCCATTGTCCATCTGGTCCACCCGAGCCTGCAGCTTCTGAAGCAAAGTGGTCAGCTCTCGGAGATTCTCGCCATGGTGGTGGCACTGTCCAGACAGGGAGGTCACCTGCTGCTCCATGCCACTCATCCAATGCCATGGAAAAGCCTCGTTGTCACCCTGAAATGGTAAGAGAGGAATGAAACCAGGTAATCAAGTCACCATGAGCAGAGTCAGTCAAAACCTCCAAACAGTGTCCTACAGCAAGACGCCAGCTCTGGGGTGCACAGCACACAAATGGAGGAATCCACAGAAACCTGGAGTATCAGGTTCGATCCTTACGTGCCTGACTATGGGTGGTTCTCATTTGCTTCTCTATACTTTCCGTACTTTGCACAGTAATGAATACTATAATGTTTTTTACATTAAAACTAACTGAATCATGAGAGTACTTTAAATGTGCATTTGAACTCTTAGAACACTTAAGGAGCTCCAAAGACTTGCTTATCGGCCGGGGACGGTGGCTCAAGCCTGTAATCCCAGCACTTTGGGAGGCCGAGACGGGCGGATCACGAGGTCAGGAGATCGAGACCATCCTGGCTAACACGGTGAAACCCCGTCTCTATTAAGAAATACAAAAAACTAGCCGGGCGAGGTGGCGGGCGCCTGTAGTCCCAGCTACTCGGGAGGCTGAGGCCGGAGAATGGCGTGAACCCAGGAGGCGGAGCTTGCAGTGAGCTGAGATCCGGCCACTGCACTCCAGCCTGGGCGACAGAGCGAGACTCCGTCTCAAAAAAAAAAAAAAAAAAAAGACTTGCTTATCTGACATTTAAAAATATTTCCTACAACAGGGCACCTGACTGCAGTGCCTGGCTTACAGCAGTGTGGACGCGTCCCTGAAGACCTCACATGTGCGGTGCCAACTGACAGGCCCTTCTACCCTCTTACCTGCAGAGGCTGGTTCAGGCGAGAAGTCGCGGGTTTAAATACATCCTGGGGGTCATCCACCCGCTGTGTTCTATGCGTGCTTGCCCAGTTCAACACAGGCAGGAACGAAAAGAAATTGCCCTGGCCCCGTAAGGAGAGACCTGCTAAAAGAGAATAACCACCACACGCACACAGGTACACCACGTTTCTCAAAACATGGACTTACACGCTCATTTTTTTCCACTAAGTTACATGTATGTGTATTGCTTAGCCCCTGGATTGACTTACCGAGTAAAAGGAGGAGTGGGACGAGCAAGACTAAAAGCTTGCAGATGTTTCGAAGGCACCTGGGGGTAAAAATGAAAACCTTTGATTTGGAAAAAATGAAAGTCAGCATTCACCAATCTGCTTTCCCCCTCTAGATAATTTTGTGCAAAATCCACCCCCCAGTGTTAGAAAAGCAGTTACGGTTTTATCTACAAGGCTTGTGACACCTACAGGAAAACCTTAGTGTACAACGGCGTCCTCGAGACCTATGGTACCAACTCTCTGGTGCTGTGGGGACGGTCTGAGCTGCCCTGAGTCTCTGCCCCTTCAGGTCACCAGTCTCCCGAGGTGACTGGCGCCACTGGGCACTGCAGCAGGGGAGGAGCCTGGACCTGGGTCCCCACCCTGCCCAGGCCCTTCCAGCTGCCTCACCTCTGCACACTTGTTTTCCTTAATGATATCTGCCTTTCTTATCTCACAGGTTGGTTTGAAAAATAAGAATATAAAGGCACTTTTGTAAAATATACAAACACTATGTGAAGATAAGCGAAATCCTTATAAAATAACAAATCAAATGAGAGCCTGCGAATGGCACAAAATTGGTTCTTTAAAGCACCAAGCTGACATGATATCCATTTCCTTACCTGGTAAGAAGAAACACATTCAGCCAAGAAATCAAAGTAACAAACTGGTACCATCCAATCCCCAGCCACCAGAACACTCCGGAGGCTGCCTTTCCTACAAGAGAAAACACCAAACGTTCTAAGGAAATGTTCTCAGGAAAACCAAGCTCCTAAATGGACTGTTTCTGTGAAGGCCAAGCAAGAAGCACATGAAGATGAAGCTGGAGGTGAAGAAGTTCCATGATGCTAGTTGCCACGCGAGGCAGTAATGTGCCACGCTGATGAATACATAGGACAGCATGCAGGAGAGGCGAGGCAGTAACGTGATGAACACGCAGGACAGGATGCAGGAGAGGCGAGGCAGTAACGTATCACGCTGATGAACACGCAGGACAGGATGCAGGAGAGCAAGCCCCAGATCCATGCATTCTGTGCCCTGCACAGGGCACTCAAGCAGCCGGACTCACCCCAGACCCAACCCCAGAGAAACCAAGGGCGCTCATGCAGCAAGTAGAGTCAGTTAACACTGCTACATCATGAGGAACGAGACACGTTACGCCAAGGGTCAAAGCATGAGAGCCTACATGAGATTTTTACTTGGTTAGGTAAATCATCGAGTGCAGGTGCTTAGCTGCCAGAAGCTCTGGAGAGAACGCAACACAGAAACCCAAAATAGCCACCTGGAGCAACCACGGCCAGCCACAGGGCTGACCACGCCGTCCTAGACACAGCCTGGCCTGCAGCTCCGATCCTGCGCAGAGTCTGCAGCAAGAAGTAACCTGCGCAGAGAAGACGTGTAAGGCCGCAGACAGACGCCAGAGACCAGCCTCCGCACTGACGGCACCGCGGGGACGCCCACACCACACACTTCACCAGAGCCCACGTCGGTGGGTCGAGTCTCCTCAAAAAATACGAAAACCAAGTAACTCTTGTAAGTGTTGGCAATACCACACTGACATTACCATAGGAAAAGCTCAGTTCTATATTTAATAGTTTTCACTCACTTCTGCCTGCAGATACTTCAGATGTAAAATGCAGATATCACCTACGAAACCCCGGGGGCAGCGGTTGGAAGCCACCCTATAAATATTGGCCATTGGTGCCAGCACAGTTTATATTGGAAAGATAGTACCATATTTTTTTTTTTTTTTTTTTTTT
>NC_037670.1:50040497-50044942 GCF_003255815.1 Theropithecus gelada | reverse complement strand
AGGCGCCCACCACCTCGCCCGGCTAGTTTTTTGTATTTTTTAGTAGAGACGGGGTTTCACTGTGTTAGCCAGGATGGTCTCGATCTCCTGACCTTGTGATCCGCCCGTCTCGGCCTCCCAAAGTGCTGGGATTACAGGCTTGAGCCACCGCGCCCGGCGATAGTACCATATTTTAAAGCAGATTGAAATTCCATAGACCCCTGCAGTTCATATGCTCTAGGTGAGAAAATAATTACTCAAAGACCAAAATTCACATTATTCTAAAGGCTAATATTTTCCAGTGAAAAAGTGTTTCAGAAGGGTAACACGGCACTACCAGATGATGGAATGCACCACAATCAACTTAGTATCAAACCTCACATTACAAAAAGCAGGAAACTGCTCATGAAATCCGTTTTGTTCCAGTTTTTTTTTTTTTTTTTTTTTTTAAGAGACAGGGTTTTGCTATGTTGGCCAGGCTGGTCTTGAACTCCCGGCCTCAAGTGATCCACCCGCCTCGGCCTCCCAAAGTAAGTTTTGTTCCAGATCTCATGGTGGGTGGTTCTCTCCTCACACTGACTTAACATCTGTATGTTAATTCCTGCAACTATGTAATTACAACATGGTTGGCATGCAAAGAAGTATGGCTTATGAGAATTTAACAGAAAAATCAATTGCTTTACGTTTATTAATTAGCAGATGAGACAATTATTTTTGAAACTTTTTTTTTAAGATGCCAAAAAAAGGGTGTCTCTCTGCCAAGAAAGTTTTGAGCATAGACTGGAAACAAGTAATGTGCTCATGTAAGCTTTGGGGCACAGACAGCTACCACTAAAGCGGCACAGGGCAGAGGTGCAGCCGTGGCGAGCCCCAGTTCCAGTTCCCACACAGCGGGGTGAGCAGGGACTCACCTTTTCTCAACTTTCAATCTCACCGCAAATACATTCCTTTTCAAATGTTTAACTCATCCTAAATAAATGTACAAGGAGGCCAGGTGCGGTGGTTCACACCTGTAATCCCAGAACTTTGGGAGGCCGAGGCAGGTCGATCACCTGAGGTCAGGAGTTCAAGACCAGACTGACCAACATAACGAAATCCTGTCTCTACTAAAAACACAAAAAGAATCCTTCACTCAGGAGGCTGTGGCAGAATTGTCTGAACTCAGGAGGCGGAGGCTGCAGTGAGCCGAGACTGCACCACTGCACTCCAGCCTGGGCGACAGAGTGAGACTCCATCTCCAAAAAATCAATTCACAAGGAATCTTTTCGAGAGAGATTCACCCTGTTTTAAACCAAAGTTAATACTATTCTTGTCAGTTTTTACAGCAAGACTTTAAAGCACTTGAATTCCAGGCACAAACCACACAAGGCGCAAATAGCGTGGTGACGGGGCAGGATGAGATGGAGACGGGGCGAGAGACAACCTGCACACGCCCAGATGTGCCGGAGGGTCCCTGCCCGCCTGGGCGGCCGTGGTGACTGCAAGTGGACAGCTGTGTATGCGTCGAGGTGCCTCTTGCCCTTACAGTCGTCGCCTGTGGGTGACAAGCAGTGAATGTGGCGGATTCACAAGCAAACTCTGTCCATCTCAGCTGTGCATGGTAACGGCAGTCTGAAAAACTAGGAAACTCAATTACACACAAGACAGTTAACAATCAAAGCAAATGCAATCTGGTGGCTATGAGCTTCTGTGATGGGGGCTTAAGCAGCAGCTCCACCAGCCCGTCGTCATCAGTGAGGACCACCATGTCACACGGGCCGCTCATTCTCTGCTAGTGCCCAACGTGACGGCGTGTGGGGCCAACTCCACGACCGACGCTCACAGGAAAACGAAGCCATACTTACATAGCACTTCCCCATTTACACTGAGGTGGCCATCCTCTCTGAGAACCTCTCTCACATTCATTCTCCCACAGTAACTGGCATGAGCTGCAACACACGCAAAAGAGGCTTAGAGAACTCACAACGCCGAGCTCGAGTGCTCCTCGCACCCTGATGAAGTCACCATGATCAGAGAATGTGCTAGGCTAGCCACTTCCACAGAGCTCACGCAGCGGATGGCTCCTACCACGCCGGTGACAGGGCCCGGGCCACGAGAAGAGACGGGAAAGACCCCCCACCCCCTGGCTGAATCCCGCGCGCAGTCCAAACAATACAAACATCAGCTTAAAATCGTTCTGGGCCGGGCGCAGCAGCTCACGCCTATAATCCCAGCACGTGGGAGGCTGAGGTGGGCGGATCACAAGGTCAGGAGTTCAAGACCATCTTGGTTAATATGGTGAAACCCATCTCTACTAAAAATACAAAAAATTAGCCGGGCGTGGTGGCGGGCGCCTGTAGTCCCAGCTACTCGGGAGACTGAGGCAGGAGAATCGCTTGAACCCAGGAGGCGGAGGTTGCAGTGAGCTGAGATCGCGCCACTGCATTCCAGCCTGGGCAACAAGAGTGAAACTCCGTCTCAAAAAAAAAAAATTCTCAAAAAATAGGTTCTAAATACCACTCAGGTAAAGTTTTTGCTTTAAAAAGGTAATAAAAATCAAAAGTTGAGCACATTAACTTTTCATTTAAGAAATAACCTTAAAGATGTTTCAACACTGATCAGCTCTGAGAGAACCGAACTACACACAGAACAAAGGAAAAGTTCCACAAGCTCCCAGAGATGCAAGATCCAGAGGGGGAAGCCAGGAGAGGGCCAGCACCAAGACTGCAGGAGGAGGCAGTGAGGGAGGCGCCCGGCGAGGAAAAGCACAGTGCTTTCTCCACCGCGAAAGCGATTGGTGGAAGAAGGAGGGAAAAAATATTTAAATACCTTTTGATTCATGGCTTTTTGACTTAAAGCTTTCGGATTCACAATCTTTTGATTCATAAATTTTCAATTTGTAATTTTCTGATTCATAATTGAGCTTCATTAAAACCACTTGAAAAAGTTGAACTAAAAATGATGAAAAAGATGACGCAGTGTATCTGGCCAGCCACAAAATCCTATTCACGTAGAAAGACGCACCGCCTATTAAAAAACCATGAACATGCGTTATTTCTTCCCATAAAGCCAACATCTACTTCCTGATAAGTCAAGTAGCCAAATTACTCATTTCAGGCACTTTTAGAATGGACACCAAAGATAATCACTTGGGGAACAGCCCAGCTGGTGGTGGACAGGGGACTCTGGAGAGGGGCTGCGGGGTAACCCCCGGGGGACCCCGGAGAGGGGGCTGCAGGGTAACCCCTGGGGAAGGCCGCCAGCTCTGCTGCCGCACTAGCAATCATCTACAGAGTCCCCGAGCTGCAGCCACTTCACTCCAATGCTGTTTATACATATATTACCACATTCAGATACTGCCAAACAGCCATTTGCTTCATGGCCTCTGACCCGCCAGCTTAAGGATGGGACACCGGAGCACCAGAATCACCTCCATAATCACCTCCTTTGCTATTTATTATTTTTATTCTTAATTTTTTTTTTAGAGACAGGGTCTTTCTCTGTCGCCTAGCAGTGGGATGATCATAGCCCATTGCAGCCTTGAACTCCGGGCCTAAGTGATCCTCCTGCCTCAGCCTCCTGAGTAGCTGGGAGTACAGGCACATGCCATCATGCCCAGCTAATTTGTTTCTGCTTTTTTAGAGATAGGATCTTGCTATGTTACAGCCCAAGCTGGTCCCAAACTCCAGGCCTCATGTGATCCTCCCACCTTTGCCTCCCAAAGATCTGGGATTACAGGCATAAGCCACAGTATCCAGCCTATTTTTTAATTTATTGATTTGAGACAGGTCTCACTCTTGCCCAGGCTGAAGTGCTGGGGTACGATCTCAGCTCACTGTAGCCTCGACCTCCTGGGCTCAAGCGATCCTCCTGCCTCAGCCTCCCAAGTAGCTGGGACTGCAGGCATGTGCCACCTCTCACTTCAGAAGATACAATGTGTGTTGGGTGGGGCATGGTGGCTCACGCCTGTAATCCCAGCACTTTGGGAGGCCAAGGCGGGTGAATCACGAGGTCAGGAGTTCAAGACCAGCCTGGCCAACATGGTGAAACCCCAACTCTACTAAAAATACAAAAATTAGCCGGGCGTGGTGGAATGCGCCTGTAGTCCCAGTTACTCGGGAGGCTGAGGCAGGGGAACTGATTGAAACCGGGAGGTGGAGGCTGCAGTGAGCTGAGATCACATCACTGTACTCCAGCCTGGGCAACAGAGCAAGACTCTGTCTCAAAAAAAAAAAAAAAAAAAAACCATACAAGCATCAATTAACATATAAAATGAAAAGAAAGGCTAAACTGTGCATACACCATGATGGCATTTAAGGAAAAACAAAGCCAAAACTGCACGGTTCTGCAGGTGCATAAGAGAATCCCAGGACAGTGACATGCAACAGGAGGCTGACTACTCCTAACCCGTACATTTTAATGGCTAATTTCATGTTATCTGAATTTTACCGCATTTTTTTTTTTTTTTTTTTTTTTTTTTTTTTTTT
>NC_037670.1:50029675-50040428 GCF_003255815.1 Theropithecus gelada | reverse complement strand
TTTTTTTTTTTTTTTTTTTTTTTTTTTTTGAGACGGAGTCTCACTGTGTCTCCCAGGCTGGAGTGCAGTGGCGCGATCTCGGCTCACTGCAAGCTCCGCCCCCCGGGTTCACGCCATTCTCCCGCCTCAGCCTCCCAAGTAGCTGGGACTACAGGCGCCCGCTACCGCGCCCGGCTAGTTTTTTGTATTTTTAGTAGAGACGGGGTTTCACCATGTTAGCCAGGATAGTCTCGATCTCCTGACCTTGTGATCCACCCGCCTCGGCCTCCCAAAGTGCTGGGATTACAGGCTTGAGCCACCGCGCCCGGCCATTTTACCGCATTTTAAAAAGCGTAAGAATTCCCATTCAACTATTATCATTAGCCGTGGTTCCCCCAGGAGGAGATAGATTGGGTGGGGGGAAAGGACTTACTTTATCTGTACTACTGAAGACTTTAGAAAGAGAATTACAATACATACATGAAAACAAAAATAAAGAAAATGTGGAGAGAAAATTTATACTTGAGGAAAGCCATATTTATTTTAAGTAAATATGATTATGCAACCAATTCACACAATCTGACTGTAAGTACGTAGAGAGGAAATTTCTGGAAGTGTGCTTTTTTTCTGGTGTGGCAGCTTGTAGGTGATTTTTATTTTCTTCTTTGTGCCTGATTTTCCAATGTTCTTTGATAAACATATTTTACTGTAATACAGGGTGAACACTAATGTGGGCCGCACAAGTCCTGGCCTTCATCTGAGAGGGCGAAGCAGGTGTGAAGCCCAGAACCCCTGCGGGAAGGATGGGGCTTGTTTTCTCCCCCAAAACACCCAAGACCAACATCTGTGGGGAAGCGCCATGAGACCGACGTCTGCGGGCAGGTACCATGAGTTTCGGGAAGCCACAATCCACACCACACCAACGCCTTTTCCATCTAAAGACACACTCAACTGCACAGCTAAGCTTGGGCCCTGATCCCCAAAATTCTGTCAGTCATAAACACACATTTACTACAACACGCCTAGGGAGGCCTTCGGAAAACAGCAGAGTTTGGTAGCTTCTCTCAATTATCTGTGAACCTCCTTATTCTGCCATAGTAGAGTGTATGGAATGTGCTTTTATTCTAAGAAAAATGTTATGTTCAGCCTATCAATGGCATGCTTCAAAACACAGCCTCAATAAACCCTGAATACAGGGAATCCTTGTGCGTGTTGCGTAAGCTATGCGAGGGCTCACGTGCAGCACCGCACAGGCCGTGGGGTGCCAAGTGCTCATGGAGGCAGGCAGTTAAGGGGGAACACCTGGGTCAGACACCTGGGCTCAGCTCCAGGCTCCCCCACCTGCCTGCGAGCCTCCTGAGCTGGCTGAGCCCCAGTTTGCTTGTCGGTAAAAAGGGGGCTGCCGTGACCACCACGAACAGTGCCTGGCGCAGAGTGGGTGCTCAGTGGTGCTGGTCCACATGGAGGAACCCAAGCGGGCACCGTGCACAGTGCCGTGAGGGAAACCCATGTGCCGCCCTGCTCCCGCCACCTTTCTCGGCCCCTTTCACACTTTCTTACTGTGCGGCATTAACACTAGCAGTGTCCATAACACCACAGCAGACACAACCACAAGTGAGGGCCACGAAGACAAGTTGGTAAAAACAAGATGCTAGAACTCTTAGAGCGGAAGCCTTCATCCTGTTGCCATCCTTCATTATGTCCGGTCATTTGAATAATACTGGACGAACGTCCCACGTCCTGGGCATAGCTGGGCTTGGAGTGGATAAGACAGACCCGGCCCTGCACTCCTGAGGCTTCCAGCACCTCCAAGCACAGCAGAATGAGGGCTTCAAAGGACAAGGTGCCAAGGGCTTGAGAATGAGGCAGCACCCGGCCCGGCCGAGGGCCCAGCCTCTTCCTGCCACAGGTGAGAGAGATCCCAGGCCAGGTAATAATGAAGGGCACAGACTCCCAGCCCCTCAGGGCATCGCAGTCCTGCCTGGAAGCCGGAAAGGGGCCTGTGGCTCTGTCTCTCCTGCAGACCTGGGAGGGGGCCCCTGCAGGGACGCCCACACTCTTTCCCAGTCGCCACTGAGGGAAGCCCATGGACAGAGGTTGTCCATGTCAGGGGGTTCCCTGCAATGACTGCTGCTGTCACAGAACAAACCAGAGCCACGTGTCCTTCCCAGACCCAGATGTTCTCCGAAGGCCCCTCCATCACCATAAGCACGGGGCACCAACCATGGGCAATGGTTTCCTGACAGGAACACTGGCATAAACACTTCACAGAACCGACCAGAGCAACGTCCCAAAGCCATTCCTTCAGCACGCGTGAACATCCATGCTGCTTTATAAATATCAGGGTGTGCATCTGAAAGTGACTGTAGTTTTAATAGTTTCATTTACATAGAAACTTTCTTTTGCTCACGTCAAGTCCAAATTTATAGAATTTCAAATACTTTTAGGTACACAATTACTAACCACATAAAATGTAAGCTGAAAGAGGACAGGCAGGATGACGCTGATTTGGGGTGTACTTCTTACACTTTCAAAGGATAATTTTAAGTCTCTAAGACAAATACTGCAGACACTGAGGCTTATAGAAAGGAAATACTAAATTTGTACAACACATCTTTTTTTGAGTTTTAAAGGACTAAGACTTACGTTTTTGATTCCTGTCCCTAGAATAAACTCTCGACACGGGCCCGGGGGCCGCGGGGTGCGCCGTGAGCACGTCCTTGCGCTCGGAGAGCATGCTGCAGTTGCTGCAGGAGAAGCCGTTGTGCGCGGTGGCAGCGGCGGCTCCCAAGTCCCCATTTCCCTGAATGGCAGCTTTATTTCCACCTAAAGTTTTCAAACAGTAGATGGTAGATGGAACCTGTTTATCACAGTCTGCAGATACTTAACTAAAACTTCTATTTTGAAAAGTGTATGAAAGTAAAAGGACGAAAATAATTACCTTTAAGATCACCATCATCGTCAAGACCTAAAAAAACAAAAAAACAAAAAAAACACACACATTTTTGCTTTTGAGCTCAACTTATCAAATAAGAACAAAACCCATTTTAAAAATGTAAAGGTTACAATGGTTAATAAATCAGCATTATGGCACTGGTCACAGTTCATTTCCTAAAATGCCTCCAGATAGATGCAGATACCATCTTCTGACTGAAGGTGAAAACTTGTCTTTGGAGAAAATACAGAGAGACGGCAGCACACACAGCACCTGGCCTAAGGAGGGAAGCAGAACATGAGGGAAGGAGGGGAATGCCCATCTTCTCACAGCCCGCTCAGTGAGGCACAAGCCTCAGCAGCAGATGCCTCTCCATTGCCTGGTAACCACTCTCACTAGTTGAGCAAAACAGAACAGACACGAATATCAAGTCTTCTCAAAATTAGCACACACGATCTCTGGAACTAATCTGGATCTTCTAATTGTCTCAAACGGGCCAACCAGAACATAAACTGAACGAAGATGAGCGGCTGGGCATCCCTTACCACGCTTCCCTCTCCTTGCACAGCCTTGGGACCCCATGCTCTCCCCAGCCAGGCTGTGGCTCCCACTGCCCAGACCCCACGTCAGCCAAGTCTGAGTGCCAGTGCCTCACCCTGCAGCATTCTCTAACAACTCTCTAACCCTGGCTGCTTCATTGCTTAGAGCTTTCTTGGAAACACACTGGTACGTTTTTGGACTTTGTTCAAACATTCTACAAAAGTAATGCATTTATAAAAACAGAGTTTTAAGATTACTACCTGCTGCTTAATCTCCCCATTACAACTAGTCACTATACGTTAGCATAACCCAATGACAACCTGACAAGGTGCACATGGAAGCAGCTTCCAAGGAGCGTCCTGATCAAATTTGAGGACAAGCCTGAAACCTAACTGATGCTCCTCCCAACCAGTCATGCAGCAAACCGACAACCTGGCCGCAGCCTCCCTCTCCCCAGCATAATCCGTGCAAACTGACAATGTGGCCACAGCCGCCCTCTCCCCAGCATAATCCCTGCAAACCAACAACCTGGCCATAGCCTCCCTCTCCCCAGCATAATCTGAGAGACATCCCAACCGTAGGTGGGGCGATCTGCATCTCCCAGGGACTCACCCCAGAAGTGGTCCACTGTGGTCTGTTCACGAATCCAAGACTCATCCAGTACAGGAGGCTGTCGAGTCACAGCATCCTGCAGGCTGTCAGTGCCGCTGTGGCTGACACCAAAGGACGTGACCTGCCTTGACACGTGGTTGATACTAAAAGCTGATTTGTTTGTGCTTCTGCGCTGTTTCGTTGTTCTAAGAAGAAAAAAGACAGCAAGTTTATAGATCTTTTCTAGAAAATACAAAATGATGGCCGGGCACGGTGGCTCAAGCCTGTAATCCCAGCACTTTGGGAGGCCGAGACGGGTGGATCACGAGGTCAGGAGATCGAGACCATCCTGGCTAACATGGTGAAACCCCGTCTCTACTAAAAAATAACAAAAAACTAGGGCGATGTGGCGGACGCCTGTAGTCCCAGCTACTCGGGAGGCTGAGGCAGGAGAATGGCGTGAACCCGGGAGGCGGAGCTTGCAGTGAGCTGAGATCCGGCCACTGCACTCCAGCCTGGGCGACAGAGCAAGACTCCGTCTCAAAAAAAAAAAAAAAAAAAAAAAGAAAATACAAAATGATTACATTTGACCAACACAAACTCTTCATCTGGAGATAAACACAGCATTTTAAGGCAAGCCCTTTTCTTACGACTTTTCCGCTGTAATGAATCAATTGTTAATATAAAAAAGGAATTTTTAAGCTGGGATCCAAGAACTCCCTCTAAAATTGTAAACACAAAATAGTTTCCAGGTTATTTTGGGCACCATGACCCCAAAGTGGTTAAAAGCTAAAATAAACTAAAAATAAAAAAGGCCGGAAAATAAAAAAACTGTGATTTATAAATGTAATCCTCCCCTTTTCTAAAAGCGATTTCTAAGTTGCTGGTAAAGATGGAATTGTATTAAGTACAGCAAGAATAGGTGGTCACAGGCCGGGCGTGGTGGCTCACACCTGTCATCCCAGCACTTTGGGAGGCCAGAGCAGGCAGATCACCTGAGGTCCGGAGTTTAAGACCAGCCTGACCAACATGGAGAAACCCTGTCTCTACTAAAAATACAAAATTAGCTGGGCGTGGTGGCGGACGCCTGTAATCCTAGCTACTCGGGAGGCTGAGGTGGGAGAATCACTTGAACCGGGGAGGCGGAGGTTGTGGTGAGCCGAGATAGCACCATTGCACTCCAGCCTGGGGAACAAGAGCGAAACTCGGTCTCAAAAAAAAAGAAAAAAAAAAAGGCAGGGCACGGTGGCTCATGCCTGTAATCCCAGCACTTTGGGAGGCCAAGGTGGGCGGATCACAAGGTCAGGAGATTGAGACCATCCTGGCGGCTAACAAAGTAAAACCCCGTCTCCACTAAAAATAAAAAAAAAAAAAAAAAAAAAAAAATTAGCCAGGCATGGTGGTGGGTGCCTGTAGTCCCAGCTACTCGGGAGGCTGAGGCAAGAGAATGGCGTGAACCCGGGAGGCAGAGCTTGCAGTGAGCCAAGATTGCACCACTGCACTCTAGCCTGGGCGAGAGAGAGACTCCATCTCAAAAAAAAAAAAAGAAAAAGGAAAAAAAAAAAAAAGAATGAACTGGACATGGAGATCGTCCACAACACCATGTGTAATCTGTAAGATTCCTTCCTCCCTAAACATGTGGTAGGACAGCTGTGGCTCAACTCCCACCACAGGACCACGAGCTTCCAGACCTGAGGGCTGGCACTGCACGTGGAGTGCACCAGCGAAGAGAACCTGAAACACGAACGGCAGAACATCAATACTAAACAACCCACGTAGATTCCAGAGTTCCTTTCAGTCTTTATTTACAGCAACACTGCCACTTTATATGGCGGGTTTGTGTGTCTGTACACGCGTGCACATACATATCCTTACGCTCAAGAGACAGGGTGTGGCTTTACAGACCAAAAAGTATGGAAGCTCAGTTTTAACTGGTGTTAGAGATCAGACAGACAGCAAGAGGGCGATGCTCACCTGGCCGCTCGGTTCTTGAGGGAGACAGCACTGCCGGCACCGCCGTCGGCACCCACAGCCTCACCATCCCCCAGGGTACATGCTGTCGTGGCCAGGCGCAAACTACGGCGGGACATCCGTGGAGAATCAAATACGGGGTCCAATTTGTGCTCGGTCTCAAAATCCAGGGCATCTGAAGAATAACTGGAACTAGAAGGAAAAAAACTAATCAGAGATAAAGCAGTGCTTATAGCCCCCATTCTGAAACAAAATGAACAAATCATAAACTGAGAATGCAATGTATTGTGGATTTTCAAGAGCAACTATTACTGGGTGACAACCTCACTCTAATGCAAACGTATGGTGGCAGAGGTCAGCCAGCATCGGCTCCTGACATCTGCCCCAGCCACTCTCCCTTCACATCAGACGTAGGTCAGCACATTCCCAGATGCTGGGACCTAGCGTCTACAACTCACCCTAAGAACTGCTTGAGGGCATATGCTAGAGCCCTGAGCCCCTACCTACGTCCTCGCTATAAACACATCAGTGTGTGTTTCCCAGTCAACACTACGCAGACATAAGATTTAATCCAATACACCAGTGCATATAAAATGAATCCACGCAGGAGAGGAGGCCAAGTGACCGAGTCGTCAATGCTCCCCTTCTAAATTTAGAATTTATCTAAAGGCTTGAGACAAATTTAAAACTGCTTTGAGCCTGTGACCAAAAGAAAGGCACTTCCAATACCTTCCATATAATTATTCAATTAATGTAATTAAATAAAAAGATGAGCCAGGCACGGGGTTCACGCCTGCAATCCCAGCACTTTGGGAGGCCTAGGCAGGAGGATTGCATGAGCCTGGGAGTTTGAGGCTGCAGTGAGCTATGACTGTGCCACTGCACTCCAGCCTGGGTAGCAGAGCAAGACCTTGTCATACGTTCATGACCAACAGTAAGTTAATACGAACTGCTTCGAGTTGCCACACACAATTTAAGAAGAGGTTCTTTAATTCAGAGGCTGAGGTGGGGACGAGAGAGAGACTGCACTAAGCTATGCTGAACAGTGATGATGGGTATGAAGCTAGACAGAATTTCAGTATCATCTCAAGCAGGGTTTGTTTCTAGCAGAATATTTTACACAATTGTGATGCTAGTTTAAAAAAAAATCTGATTTCAAATCAGAACTTGTCATGTAGATATGGACCAAGACAATTACAACTTTCAATTCATCCGTTAACCTCTTTGACTTCTACCCTCCCACCACCACACTCAGCCTCTTGATCTAATTACTGGGTTTGAAGTCGAGATGAGATCCCTGCTTTCCAACACAAACTGGGAACACTTGCTGGTTTGGGTAGAAAGGGCGCTGGTGAGGAAGCCGTGTGGAAGGACCCTCACGGCAGTGCTGTCACAGCAGCAAGACATGGGGACGCCACCCACGGAGGAACAGGCATGGGGACGCTGCCCGCAGGGGAACGGGCACAGGGATGCCACCCACAGGGGAACGGGCACGGGGACGCCGCCCGCAGGGGAACGGGCACGGGGATGCCACCCACAGGGGAACGGGCACGGGGACGCTGCCCGCAGGGGAACAGGCACGGGGACGCCACCCACAGGGGAACGGGCAGGCAAACCAGGGCACATTCCAACTACACAATGCTGCAGGGCCATGAGAACACAGGGAGACCTGCACACGGTCACAGAAAGACTTCCAGGTACACTGGTCGACAAAAAAACCCTAGCACCATCCTATCTATGTTAGAATAAACGACAAAATACCACCACGTACCCATCCACACACAGACGTGTAAAAGCATGAGAGGATCTTCACGCTGGCTACCACAGCCAGTCAGAGCATCTTCACCCTGAGCTGTACCGCACCAGACTCCTCATCAAGGTAAGGAAGCCATGCTTAAAAGTCAGGGAGGGAAGAGACGAGGGGAAAGGAAGGAGGGCGGGAGGGACCGGGAATTCCACGGCTTTGAGTTCAAAGACTAAAATTTCAAGTCCCACCAGAAAGCAGGCACCCAAGTGAGGAAAGCTCCTGAGTCTCAGCCATTCAACCACAGCATCAGATAAGCTCAGGGTCCCTTCCAGCCTTCCTCATCCACGGCATCAGGTGAGCTCAGTGTCCCTTCCAGTCCCAGCACCCACGATTCCATCAGCATCACAGCTCAGGTGCAGTTCAGGAATGTCACAAGCCACCTCTGCTCACCAGCCTAGGCTGTCAACCCAGCCGCCATCCATATCATGGTTCCTACAGACAGGTGTGCCCAGGGCCCTGCAGGAGGACACCAGCATCCAGGGGAGACAGGAGGACACGGATGCTGGCCCAGCACCATCCCAGGACACAACGCAGCCCAGTAGGCTACAGTATTACAGCACTTTATTACCTTTTCTACAATGTTTGGGGGAACACAAAATTTCAAATGGAGGTGTCCAGTCTAGGATTAGAGAGAATTAAGTGACAGAACAAGGAGACAGGACTGACGAAAACCCTGAAGATAACTTGGAGATCTCACCTGTAAGAACATCAAGTTTTAATGTCTTTCTCTCATTAGTTATGCACTGTTCTTTCAAAAATGTGTTATTTAGATGTACTTTGTACTTTGTTGGGCAGGTGCTGGACCCACAGCACCTGCCCAACAAAGGCACACAAGGTTAACTCAGCTCAGGTGTGCCAGAGCGAAAGGTGCACAGTCCAGGTGTCTGAGACTTCTGAGCTTCAGACCGCTGCTCACGGAGCGTGATGGCTGTGCCCTGACACCAACTCAAATCGCGGACCGCTGCCCGCCCTCGCTCTTCCGGCCGCGGACCCCTGCCCGCCCCAGCACTTCCGGCCGCGGACCCCTGCCCGCCCCCGCTCTTCCGGCCGCGGACCCCTGCCCGCCCCCGCTCTTCAGAGCCTCTATGAGCGGGGCCTCAGCTCACAAGGGTTCCTCAGTCTGCTGTCCTGCCGCCCCAGTGGCCTGGCACTCTCCCTGCCGGGACTGGGTGGGCCCGAATGCTTTCTCTCAAGTTCCCCCATGTTGCAGGTGCGAGTGCGTCGTGATCTGCGGTCCCCAGGTCCTCAGGCCATCCATGTGTTGGGGGCCATGTGTGCCCAGCCCTCAGTGGCCTTCTCAGACCCCCTCCATAGCCCCATGTCTGACGTCACCATCTCTTCCCTCCACCTCTCGGTCTCTGTTGGGAAGGCCCTACATTTTTCTTCCCAGAAAAGCCAGATGCCATCAGAAAACTGCCTCCTCCTCGACCCCGCCCATCCTTTCCCTCTGCAGGGGTTAACTGTATGTGTCAACTTAACTGGGCCTTGGGCGCTCAGATATTTGCTCCAACATTATTCTGAGTGTATCTGTGAGGGTGTTTCTGGAGGACAGTAACATTCCAATCAAAATCAAAACACTGGGAAAGCAGACTGCCCTCCAATCAGCTGAAGGCCTGGACAGAACAGGAAGGCTTTAGTAAGAAGGAGCTCCACCTGCCGGACAGCCTGGAGCTGGAACACCAGCTGCTTCCTGCCTTCAGACTCAAAACGGAACATCAGCTCTTCCAGGGTCTTGAACCTGCCCACCTTCAAACTGAAACTATACTGTGGTTCTCCTGGGTCTCGGGCCTCTGGACTTGGCCTGGAACTTACACCATCGGCTGCTCTGAGTCTCCACTTGCCAACTCAACCTGAAGATCTTGGGCCTTGCCAGCCTCCATGAGCCAATTCCACATAATCAATCTCTTCCTATGAATGTACTCATACGTTCACTCATGTTCTACCCTGACGCACCCTTCCTGCCTGCTGCGATGGAAGAGGAATCCCGAGCCAAGCCTGCATGCTCTGGATGGAGTTTCTCCTGCCCTCCTCTCTCTGTAGGAGACCCTTCCTCGTTCTCCTACATCTTCAGCTTCTCTCTACTGGCTCCTGACCACCAGCATCTAGACACACGCTTGGCTCACCCCATGGTAAAAAACAAACAATTTCCACTTAGAGCCAGGCCTCTCCACCTCCCCCAGCAGCCGACTGGTTGTAGCCCTGGCCAGTCTCCGCTCGTTCCTTGCCTGGTGGAGGCTCTGAAGCAGCTTCCGCCAGGCCCCCCGACCTCCATGGATGAGTCACCCCATCTTCCTGACCTACAGCAGCATCTGCCCCTGCTGCCAAGTCCCCCCTTCTGGAAACTCTCTTCTTCTGGCTTCCACAACCAATACCCCCGTGAGCGGCTGGATGGTGGGACCCTCATGTCTCCAGCGCCCCTGGATCTGAGCGTGGGCAGCAGCACGTCAGGTCCGAGGGCTCTGGGAAGCATCCTCTGCTGACCCTGAAGTTCAAGGCCACCATCGCCAATGGCTGGATTTTACTGCGGCTGGGTTCAGCTGCCATCATCAATCAGCCTCAGCGCTATCAGAGGAGACACACCAGACAGCACAGACTCAAGATGGTGACAGGGAGCTACATCCCGTAACACCATCTGTCACAGAGTCACGCCAATAAAGAAATAAACTAAAAAATGACCGCACTTCCAGACTTAACTACCAGTTGACAAGAATTACAGATTGAGACTTAAGAGGGAAATCACCCAATGTAACATGAGGATCCTGTTTAGGCTAATTTTAAAAAAGTTAATTGTGAAAGAGAAAATTCAAGGGTCTGGGATATTGGAACACTGACTAAATACATTAAGAACCCCTTTAAATGACTGGGATGACAGTGGTATTTGGGTTATTTTAAATATATCATTATCTTTTTTTTTTTTTTTTTTTTTTTTG
>NC_037670.1:50006650-50029604 GCF_003255815.1 Theropithecus gelada | reverse complement strand
TATTTTTAAAATTATCATTTTTTTTTTTTTTTTTTTTTTTTTGAGATGGAGTCTCGCTCTGTCGCCCAGGCTGGAGAGCAGTAGCACGATCTTGGCTCACTGCAAGCTCCACCTCCCAGGTTCACGCCATTCTCCTGCCTCAGCCTTGCTAGTAGCTGGGACTAAAGGCGCCGCCACCACGCCCGGCTAATTTTTTGTATTTTTAGTAGAGACGGGGTTTCACCATGTTAGCCAGGATGGTCTCATCTCCTGACCTCATGATCCGCCCGCCTCAGCCTCCCAAAGTGCTGGGATTACAGGCATCAGCCACTATGCCCGGCCAAATATACCATTATCTTTCAGAGACTGGCTTTAAATAATCCAGTGAAGTTCCAGGGGAACGTGGGAGGAAGTGTTCGGGCCCACCCTGTCCCAGCAGGGAGAGTGCCAGGCCACTGGTGCAGCAGGACGGCGGGCTGGAAACCCGTGAGCTGAAGCACTGGTCACAGAGGCTCCAAAGTGCTGGGTGGGGGCGGAAAACCCGTATGCATCACTGTCGAAGCCAGTCGCCGGCAAATAGGCTTGTCACTGTTCTCTCAACGTGCATATTGTCATTTTCCAAAACAGAAAAAAAAATTATTTTATTTATTTTTTTGAGACGGAGTCCCACACCATCTCCCAGGCTGAAGTGCAGTGGTGCAATCTCGGCTCGCTGCAACCCCCACCTCCCAGGTTCAAGCGATTCTCCTGCCTCAGCCTCCCGAGTAGCTGGGATTATAGGCATGCGCCACCACACCCAGCTAATTTTTGTATTTTTAGTAGACACGGAGTTTCACCACGTTGGTCAGGCTGGTCTCAAACTCTTGACCTCAAGTGATCCACCCACCTCGACCTCCCAAAGTGCTGGGATTACAGGCGTGAGCCACTGTGCCTGGCCCCCAAAAGAGAAAAAAATTTTAATTAAAGAAAGTGAGTAGCCAGGATGCTGGAAGATCTTTTCAGTGTTTACTGAAATTGCTAAGAATCAAGATGAGGGTAGTGACGGAGACAGAAAGCCATCAGGAACAGCTGCTCCACCTTCCGACTATGCAGGGAGGGCTGAAAGACAAGGAGAACTTTCAGAGAAGAGGCCAGGGCTACGAGGAGCCTAAGGAAAGGAAAAAGAGAAGAGCATAAGGACCCAGTGTAAGGCTCGTCAGCTGAGGTGGCAAGAGTTGCGGAGGCCAGCCCAGGACCAGGTGGACCCAGGCACTGATGTCCAGACCAGCCCTGAGGCCCCCGCCTCCAGTTTCCGGCTGTGCGCCACAGGCCTCGACTCATGCAAGGCGGCTGGTCCTTCCCTCTGGTCCTGATCCAGAGCTGGGCCTCCCCAAAGCACTCTGGCCATCTCCTGGACAGCACCCGACCTCTATCCTGCAGCAACCTCAGAGAGCATCCCCCCCTTTAAAACCTTTCAGGGGTTCCCAGTGCCCGGGAGTCCAAATTCCCAGCCCAGCCTACACCACTCCGGCCAGCCCCTGCCCACCAAGAGTCCAAATTCCCAGCCCAGCCTACACCATCCGGCCAGCCCCTGCCCACCAAGAATCTAAATTCCCAGCCCAGCCTACACCACTCCTGCCAGCCCCTGCCCACCTTCCCCCTGCATTTCCCACTCCAGCTGCCACAGAGGTCTGCCCACAGGTCTCACTGAAGGAAGGCTGTGAATTTCAATGAAGTTAAGTGTTGCTCTCCCAAGGTAGAGAAACACACACAGACATTTTTAAAACTCTATTTAAAATAGGTCAGAAAAGCAACAATAAATGACCATAAATCACTGTTTCATGCTGCACGGTCTGAAGGAAGGAGCAGTCTCCCTGAGCTGGCCTACCCGTTCTGTTCTAACCAACACAGGACTTTTACAAAACAGAGTGTGTTGCTATGGAAGTGTGATGTGACCTAGAATTGTGAATTAAAAACTCAATCATCAAATGTGAGATCTGACTAATGCTGGTAAGAAGTATTTTTCTTAAAATATTTTCTAATTTTCTTACAGTTTCAATTACATTTTCACTCTTTAGAAGATAAGCCACTGAGACCGGGCGTGGTGGTTCATGCCTGTAATCCCAGCACTTTGGGAGGCTGAGGCGGGCAGATCACCTGAGGTCAGGAGTTTGAGATCAGCCTGGCCAACATGGTGAAACCCCATTTCTACTAACAACAGAAAAATTAGCCGGGCATGGTGGCCGCATGTCTGTAATCCCAGCTACTCCAGAGGCTGAGGCAGGAGAACTGCTTGAATCCAGGAGGTGGATGTTGCAGTGAGCCAAGATTGCACCACTGCACTCCAGCCTGGGTGACAGGGTGAGACTCTGTCTCCAAAAAAAAAAAAAAGACAAGCCTCTGAAAAAATTACACAAGCATTTTCCTGGTGCCTTAAACATCTGCTTGGGTACACAAGTTTTTCGACCTGCTGATCAAATCCTGGCCTGTTTCGTTGTATATTTTCCCTTGGCGCTAACCCGTAATTTCATCAAACGCAAGCTTCGTTTCAGTCACCCTTTCTACCTGGTAAACTGAAAACACAAGGGGCAGGGCCAGCACCTCTTCAGACTCAAACATCTCTCGGTTTGAGTGGATCAGAATATGAATAAAAGCAGAAAACTCAGCCTTAGACAAAAGTTGTGTTCTTGAAACCTTGAGCTTCAACACTGTTCTATGATGCTTCCTTTCAAACGGGAAATAATTTTCCAGGTTACTTCTGTTAACTCAAAAATACCAAGCCACTGATACACATCACAAACCCCAGCCATCACCACAGAGACTTCTCCGGATCACCACCGCCTGGGTGGGGTTGAAGCCAGCACGCCATGTGTGATGACTAACCACCCAGTCACCAGGATAAACAGATTCGGAAACGCAGCTTTCAAAACCACCCTAAAGCCGTAAGATACAGTTTACCATTTTTTTTCGCCTTCAAAATATAGCATGCAGTCAGCAGTACTATCGAGTTCCTGCTAAGGTCCACGCCACCGCGGCAGTGAGTGGGCATCGCAAGGCCAGGCCCCCACGTGCAGGTGCACACTCACCTGAGCGCATACGTGTAGCCCGTGTTCTCCGGCACACACTGGGGAGGACTGTACATGTGAAGCCGAGAAAAATCCATGTTCACCACTTCAAACCATACTGCAGAGGGCGGGAAAGAAATGCAGAGTGTTTAACGAGCGGGAAATCCAGGGCAGTCCTGTCTTAGTCAACCTGAGCCGCCTACATGCAACTCAACTCAGGTCACCATCAAAACTCACAGGCAACACAGCCAGCAGCAGTGTTTTCTAAACAGAGGAGACAAGTGTTTCCATAGTCACAAGCCCAGGAACACTGCTGGCTTATCTAGTCCCCTAATATAGCCTGAGAAAAAGACCTGGGGAGCCCTGAAGTGACTGACTCATGAAAACGGGGGCACCTTCCAAGAAACACAGAGAAACTCAGAGCGCTCTTCAAGATGTTTCTAAATCCTCTGTGTCAAAATGTTCTCAGTCTTTTGAAATCAGCTTTTATTTTATTAACTAAAATAGAACTACCTGCTACTCCGTGGTCAAGCAGCAGCATACACGTTCCTAGATGGCTGAAGCTCTCACAAGCATCTCGGGATCAGAAAAGAAACTGCAGGGTGAGTAATAAAAAAGTTTAAGGCACTATTTACCTTTTTTCCTCACCAAAAAACGGGTTATTTTTTAGGTTAGAAAGCGGTGAGTGTATTGTTTCTCAGGCTGTCCTCTAGATTTCTTTGGAATGACTCACACCTTCCTCTGGCTAAAAATATTCACATGCACACGCCCTGCCTTTTTAAGAAGTCTTCATAGTAGCAACGTGAGTCCTAGTTGGCTGTTGAAATATCTGAGGAAGATATAACTAAAAGAACATCCTGGACAAAACATACTTTTGTACAAATGACTGAGCTCCATATACCAAGCCAAAAGTACTTTAATTCATACTACTTTATTTGAAATAAAGTACCACAGAAATAAAGACCACTGTTTACATGTAAAAATTGTACTATACCTATAAGTATGGACAAGAATGACGAAACTTCTGCATTTCAAAACACGTTTCAAAATTCTTCAGTTCTTTCCAGGGACACCCAGCCCAGTACCCGACCCAGAACACAGGCTCAGCAAGTACAATTCACACTTGTTTGGCATTCTATGAACTTATGCTTCAACAGCTTTTTGCAAATACAACTAACTGTGATCACTTAATCCACGTAATAGTTAATATCTGTTTAACTCTCTCTCTCCCACTTGTCTACCTACTTTAACCAACACCTAAATCTAGATTCAATCCACGTGCAGAGGAGCCCGGCACAGGAGCAGGGCCTTGGTCTGGATCCAATGTAGGCTACGCTCCCCCTACACACCATGCCTGGGCTCCTGAGGTGCACAGGTCTGGTCCGGCAGCCTCTGCAGCACCCAGCCCCACCCAGCAGCAATGCAACAATGGGCTCTGCCTGCACTGCCAAGCAACAACCCAAGGCTGGGCTCGGCGAATGCCCACTCCCGCTCCCACCCTGGGGGACACGGGGCTAACTCAGTGTTTCTAAGGACGCCCACTCCTGCTCCTGCCCTGGGTGGGGGGACACGGGGCTAACTGAATAATGCTATGGATGCCCACTCCTGCTCAGATGTTGGGCTAATGTAGCAGTAAGTCCGTTAGGACAGCCAGGCCAGAGAAAAGGAAAGCAAGGAAGACGGGCATGGTAGGGAAAAGAGGTCACACTCCAGGTTCAGCAGGTGCTGAGGGAAGTGCAGATGTGGAGAGTCTGCGATTACAGACCCTTAATCTATCTTCATCACTCTGATTTCACTTTTATAATCACGTGAATTCTAAGTTTACGCTCCCCGGTGAAATGCATCTGTGTATAAAACGCGCGGAATCTATCACTTTCTCTATTTCCTAACACGTTGAAATGAGGAAACAGGGCACCTTACCCCCCCGATGCAGTCCTGGCCTAACGACACCTGTCCAGGATCGAGGGAAGTGTCCTGGCCGTTACCTCTCAGCTGAGAAAATAACCCCACCCTGACAAGCGCCGAAGGCCAGGCTCATGCCAAGCAGAACCTCGCGAGGCAGCGGCAGCAGAGGCTGTGACAATGTGCCCCGGTGTCCCCAAGGCAGGTGCTCCGCGCTCTCCCACATGCGCCACAGGCCTGCTGCCAGGTGAGAGGCTCCTAGAGTTCTCCAACTCCCCTCCCCGCCCTGCAGTCTCATTCACCCCCTCCTTCCTCCTTCCCCCTTAACAGACCACAACATGGATCAGGAAGATTTTAAACTTCATCCTTAGTCCTTTATGACACCGAGTATTAAATTATAGGATAAACTAAAATGAAGTCAAAAAAGGATTAAATGAAACTGCGCACCTCAGGCAATGCCTGACAGGTGACAAGCACTCAGGCATCAGCTGCGGTTATTTTGAGGAGTAAAGCGATAGGACCGATGTTTTAAACTTTAAAAAAGAACAGTTATTTTTCTTCTGGGTGTGCAATTCCTGAAACGAAAGATTTGTTCACCCTGCCCTAAATGAAAGGCAGAGGTTCACCGATGAGCCCCACAGCTGGGACTCAGCCAGCAGGCGGGAGCCCCCAGCCCTTGCAGAGCTGGCCGGCACACCTGCAGGCAAAAGCATGGTTCTGAGACCAGCTCTACTGACCGCCAAAGAGTACTCCGCGTTTTCACAATACTGTTCCCAGTCTCCATTACATCCCTGCTAATTAAAACCGAAATGTAACACGAGAGCCTTCCTATGCGAAGAGGAGGCTGCCTTGGTCGCCTGTCTGAGAGACTCAAGGGAGATGTGTTTTGTGTTTATAATCTGATCTGTAACCACACAGTAAGTGAAAAATGGACGCAGGATGTTTTCAATGGCATCAGAAGAACCTGGAAAGAATCTGAAGTTGACATTCTGCATAGAGGTGCTGTCTTCAGGCGTAACACTCCTGCCAGCATCTGTGTCTCCCTGGCTGCCCTGCCCTGAGTGTCACGCCTGGCATGGCCTTGTGAGAGTTGTGTTCTGCACAAGTGTGTGTCCCCTGGCCTGGTGGAAAGAGACAGACTAACTGGTACCCAGCTTTGTGCAGGACGCTGAGATAGGAGCTGGGTGTCAGAAAGCCCTGGGTGTGGGTTCTCAGGCTGGCCGGCTCAGCACAGTGTGCACAGAGGGGACTGTGGGAAGATCCCTGCTGGTCCTCCTATGAGATGGCTTCTGCAAGATGGATGGGTGGAGAGCCATCGACACCAGAAAGGCCCACACCTTAGGAGATGGCGGCCAGGAGTGCCTGTCACCCAGACGAAGTCTCTCCCTTTTATCTTGTGCTTGCTGGTGGCCAAGAGAGCTTACAAGTTCACAAACAGAGGAAAAGTAGAGAGAATCTGTTTAGATTGCAAACTTTGGTTTCAAACCTATGGCTTTGGTTTCTTTACAAATATATACATCCAGCCGGGCACAGTGGCTCAGGCCTGTAATCCCAGCACTTTGGGAGGCAGAGGCAGGCAGATCACCTGAAGTCAGGAGTTCAAGGCCAGCGGGGTCAACATGGTGAAATCCCTCCTCTACTAAAAATGCAAAAATCAGCCGGGTGTGGTGGTACATGCTTGTAATCCCAGCTACTCGGGAGGCTGAGGCACGAGAATCACTTGAACCCAGGAGGCGCAGGTTGCAGTGAGCCAAGATTTCAGTGCATTCCAGCCTGGGCGACAAAGTGAGACTCCAACTCAAAAAAAAAAAAACTAGGTGAGATTCTTAAGTTATACTAGGTTTCTCTTTTAATACCATTTACCTTTTACAGTATATAAATTATATTATATGGTAGACATGAAAATATACAGCTCAGTTTTTCTTTCTTGAATGCTTCGGTAAAAAATGGATTTTAGATTTTAGTCCTACTCTCCCTATCATTTAGAGTCTACTATTCAGAAAGTCTGCACTAATCTAGTAATAATTCAGAGAACGTGGTTAAAAAATCTTCATGTAAAGCTGAAAACGGAACAAAACTAAATGGGTCTGGCCAGGCATAGTGGCTCACGCCTATAATTCCAGCACTCTGGGAGGCCAAGGCGGGCAGGCTGATCACTTGAGGTTAGGAATTGGAGACCAGCCTGGCCAATATGGCCCGTCTCTAGCAAAACTACAAAAATTAGCCAGGCGTGGTGGCATGTATCCATAGTCCCAGCTACTTGGAAGGCTGAGGCATGAGAATCACTTGAACCTGGGAGGCGGAAGTTGCTTGTGAGAGTTGCCACACGAGTGTGTGTCCCCTGGCCTGGTGGAAGGAGACAGACTAACTGGTACCCAGCTTTGTGCAGGACGCTGAGATAGGAGCTGGGCATCAGAAAGCCCTGGGGGTGGGTTCTGAGGCTGGCCGGCTCAGCACAGGTGTGCACAGAGGGGACTGTGCTGAGATCCGCCACTGCACTCAAGCCTGGGTGACAGAGTAAGACTCCATCTCAAAAACAAAAACAAAAAACAAACCCTGAGAGTTCTGAAATAAAATCAACACACCATCTTTTCTTAAGAAATGCTATCAGCTCTAAAGAAAACTTGGAAGGGCAAACTTTAATGCCTGCGGGCAGCACTTCCCTTCAGCCTAGGAACAGCAACTGTCAACACTGAGTTGATATTTTCTAGGAGACATAAACAACGGGATCTGCTGCAGAGACACCGTTAATAGACATTAGCACAATGCTGTAGGCTGCATTTCCTGTGCCCCAGCATTGCTCACTGACGACATGGACTGACACTGAGAGGGAGCCTAGTGAGACACAGCGTTCCCATCAGAAACATTGCAGGTGGGGAACCTGCCCACACGGATCCTGCAAGCCCCGGTTTAAAACGGCAGCCTACCTCCTGAAACAAGTCACACGTACGACTCAAACTTGCAAAACTCTGTCAGTCTGTCACTGATCCTCGGGGGGACACACAGGCCCCTCCCCCCAGAGTGCCATTTGCCACAAGCCCCACGTCCACAGGGACACCCAGAGCTGCAGCCCCCAGCCTCAGCAGGGCCTGCTAGCTGTGGACACCTGCTCCACCCAGCTGGGCCGCGATGTTTCTTTCACCAGATCCTTCCCTCAGGGACCTTCCCGAGAGACACTGAGGGGGGCATGATGAGCACACAGGCACACACACTGGCTCAATCCTCGCCCTCGCTGATCCTTAAGCACCCCAGGCCAGGGTTGTCAAACGGCAGCCAGCCTGACATCAGGCTGTTCGTTTCTTTGTTCGTTCTTTCTTATATATGTATTTTAAGACACAGGGTCTCATTCTGTCACCCAGGCTAGAGTGCCAGGGGCGAGATCATAGCTCATTGCAGCCTCCATCTCCTGGGCTCAGTGGTCCTCTTGCCTCAGCTTCCCACAGTGCTGGGACCACAGGGGCGTGCCATGGCACCCGGTTAATCTTTTTATTTTTTTAGAGAGTTGTCCAGGCTGGTCTTGAACTCCTGGCCTCAAGCAATTTTCCTCAGCCTCCCAAAGTGCTGGGATTACAGGCGTGAGCTACCATGCCCAGCCCGGTTTGTTTCTTAAGTCCACTGTAAATAATTACTTAAAACTTGTGGATCATGAGGTCAGATCGAGACCATCCTGGCTAACACAGTGAATAACCCCATCTCTACTAAAAACACAAAAAACTAGCCGGGCGTGGTGGCGGCGCCTGTAGTCCCAGCTACTCGGGAGGCTGAGGCAGGAGAATGGCGTGAACCCAGGAGGCAGAGCTGGCAGTAAGACGAGATCGCGCCACTGTACTCCACCCTGGGCAACAGAGCGAGACTCCGTCTCAAAAAATAATAATAATAATAATAATAATAATAATTACCATAATAAATATTACTTTCAAAAAGAAACAAATTTCATCTTCATTTGTGAGGCAGGACAGGCAGCCAGTCCTCTGGGGTCCAATTCAAGGTCTCCCACTGCCTTAGCGGTAGTGTGGACACATTCAAAGGGGCTAGAAACAGAACCTGCTCCTTGGAGCACCGCCGGAGCACCCAGCCAGCGGACGCACCCGCCTGCTCCAGGCTGCCTCCCAGCACACCCTGCCAGCAGCAAAGCCGTATTGACATAGTTCCTAGTCAAGACTCAATGTTTCTTCACTTGTTTTGGAAATGATGAAACAACAGGAAAAGATACACAAGCCCATTTAGCCTGTACATCAAGAAAACAGTTCTGAGTGTCAAAGAAAATGACTTCTTCCAGAAGACCGATTATCACGTGCGTACATCTCCGTATGATAAGGGCACTGGATCTTTTCAATAAAAACCCCATTTCCTCTTACAAAAAGGTGGTCATCACAGTGTTTCAGCAAAAGCCCAAGGCCAAATTATTTAGTTTATACATATTACTGCAAAGGTCTAGGAAGACAGAACTATTAAATAGTTTCATTGTATTTGCTTCAAACCTAGAGTGCACAAAATTTCCTTATAACCAGTACAATCAGGACCGCCAACGAAAAGTCTCCTGGAAGAACTCATCTCAGCCAGTGGCCCTCAAGCAATGACGTGCTGAAGCCACACTCAGCATCCTCCTCCTACAAAGCCAGTGCTGGGTCTGGACCCGGAGGTTCACACAGCTTTCATGTGCATTTCCTTAATTATCAGGGACTTGAAACATCTTCTCATGTTTCTCAGCCAGGTGTATTTCTCATCCCGTGAGGAGATCTGTCCTTTTCTGTTTTACAGGACCACATATACATAAGGATATGAATCTGCTACACACGCCAGGGATACTCCCGTCCTTAACTTCAACCAGGTGACTTTGGCCACACCATGTCTGGTCTTTCCCTTCCCTGACTCACATCCTGCTTCTTAGAAAGACTTTCCCTAAGCCAAGAACACAAGAATGGTCTGCAGTGGACTCTCCTACTCTTACTGTTTTGACTTTTACACTGCAACCCATTAATAATTCATGTAACCCATCTGTAAATGCCGTTTGTACACAAGCATCGTTTTATTTCCTGTTGGGCGTTTCCGCCTGGACAGCCCACACGTCAGGCAGGTTCACAGGTCCAAATCATGCCCCACGCCTGCTCCTCCCTCTCCTGGGCGCGTGCCCCATGCCCCCTCCCTCTCCATTCCCGCCCTGACATGCCACCTCTGGCTGGCTCCCTGCAAACGCCCTGACCGTCTCCCTGGCTCCAGTCTTGCCTTTCAAACTGATCCTTAAGAAAACCACCTGAATGATCCATCTACAGAGAAATCTGCCTATCTTGTTCAGACGGACTCCTCCCGTGGCTGCCTGCACACACAGCCCTGGTGCAAGTGCTGCTACTTCTCCCTCCTCACTTCCCATCCGTGCCTTAGGATCCACCATGGCTGCAGGGAGCCCTCTCCTCCCCACCCATTTACGTGACGCTCCTCCACTCTTTCCTTGCAATGAGTGTCCTCCTGTTGGAGGTGCCCTCCTATTTTCTCACCCCCTTCCACATCTCCTTGGTCTAGTTATACCCCAAACTCTGCCTAGCTAACTTCTTCTCACACTTAACATTCAGCAGAGATACCACCAGCAGGAAGCCCCCATGGGCCTCATCCTACCCCAGTTCCTGCCAATTCCAGCGCTCACTGGTGATCAGCACTAACACAAATGGTAATGATTATTTCTTACTGAGTCCTTCTCTCCAAGTGGCCCCTGAACTCTGTGAGGGCAGGAATTGCACCTCCTTCACCTTCAGCTCTAACTCCTGCTTGCAGAACAAGTGAACGCTGCAAGTGCCTGGAAGGGAAGGGAGCGCTCGCCACACCACGCACCCTGCTCACTTGGCCACTAAGCTGACAATCCTCCCGTCTCCACCACTCTCTACTCTTTACCTGACTACGCTGAGAAAAATCCTGTACAGGAATTCATACGTGGTCACAGGGCTGCATGTGGGAATTCGTGCGTGGCCAGAGGGCCGTGTGTGTGCAGGAATTTGCTGGTGGCCACGGGCCGTGTGTGTGCAGGAATTCGTGTGTGGCCACGGGGCCATGTGTGGGAATTCATGCGTGGCCATGGGGCCGTGTGCGTGCGGGAATACATGCATGGCCAGAGGGCCAGGTGCGTGCGGGAATTCGTGCATGGCCACGGGGCCATGTGTGCGCGAGAATATGTGTGTGGCCACAGGCCGTGTGTGTGCGGGAATTCGTGCGTGGCCACGGGGCCATGTGTGTGCGAGAATATGTATGTGGCCACAGGCCGTGTGTGTGCAGGAATTCGTGCGTGGCCACAGGGCCGTGTGCGTGCGGGAATACATGCGTGGCCAGAGGGCTGTGTGCGTGTAGGAATGCATGCGTGGCCAGAGGGTCGTGTACGTGTGTGAATTCGTGTGCGGCCACGGGGCCATGTGCTTGCAGGAATTCGTGCGTGGTCACAGGGCCGTGTGCGTGTGGGAGTTCACGGGTGGCCACAAGGCCGTGTGTGTGTCGGAATTCATGCGTGGCCACAAGGCCGTGTGTGGGAATTCGTGGGCGACCACAGGGCTGTGTGAGAATTCGCGAGCGGCCACAGGGCCGTGTGCATGTGGGAATTCACAGGCGGCCACAGGGCTGTGTGGGAATTCACGGGTGGCCATAAGGCCGTGTGCGTGTCGGAATTCGTGCGTAGCCACAAGGCCGTGTGTGGGAATTCGTGGGCGACCACGGGGCTGTGTGGGAATTCACGAGCGGCCACAGGGCCGTGTGCGTGTGGGAATTCACGGGTGACCACAGGGCCGTGTGTGCTGCGCTTGGGCCTCTCATTCTTCCTCCCAGCACGTTCAGGCCTTCATATGCTTCCTCGTCTAACCCGAACAGGTGTGTCAGCTGCTCCATTCCCAACGGTAATTAGGAACAGCAGTCTCAGGGTCTTACATGTGCTGGAATACACATCCACACCACGTCCAGATCACCCTTCTAGCGCTCTGTCCTTCCCAGCACCAGGTACTAGGCTCGAGATGAATACGTTTCAGTTTGTAGCAAGTAAAGACGTAATAAAGTCATCTGTTTTTCATACTGCAGATACAGCTCACATCTTCCAATAATATTAAAAATCAAAATAAACAGAATAACTAAGAACAAAGCGACCAAAGGGCTGCTCTGTGTTCAACCTACACATGCCCCAGGGGCGTCTCCCCTCCACTGCTGGGACCCAGGGAACCCGGAACCCAGATGTGATGGCATCCACACTGCTTGTCTGAGGCCTACAGTTTAATTCTGCACAAACGTCGAAAAGTGTCTGTCACAGATATTGCCGCCTAAACTAAAACTCACAACCTACAGCCACTCGCTGTATGCCCCTAGGCAACTAAATGAAAACCCAAGTACCAACACAACAAGTATGCTTAATTACAGACAAAATTTAAACTATAAATTACACGAGATGCTTAATAAAGTAGAAACAATTACAATATACAAGTATATAAACAGTGTATTGTAAGAAGCAACATCATGTTCTGTATTTTTCACCTGACACTTCCTAGTTTATTTCATCCCAGTGGAAGCAAACTGCTTCAAATAGGACGCAGCAGGCTGGTCTCCTGTATCTATAAATCGAGTGGGTGAGCCAGGCTGGTCTCCTCTGTCTATAAATCGAGTGGGTGAGCAGAGTCCAAAATAGCAACGAGCTCCACATTTAGGAAGCAAGGGGAAGAAGAAAACGAGGGCAGGCTTTCAATCAACGGAACACTGCAACCCTCCAGCAGGCAACCCAAGCACAACCACCCCACCAAATACACAAAGGGAAAGGTGAGGCCGACAACACCGCGCCTACCGCCCAGACAGTCCTGTTTCCAGTCTGCCTGGCAAACCCACATGTGGGAACTCCCTTTCCCGCTGTGTTCAGGACCGCTTAACCTGAATCACCCGTGGGCTTTAGGACATGCAATCCAACTGCCTCCAGGAGAGGCAATTCCGGGACTCTCACCTCACCCTGAAACGCTGCGGTAATGGCAAGGGTTGAACGCTGAAGGATGGTTTCATCCCATCACAGCTTCTCCTACAAAAAACACTACCTGGCATTTACTGTAAGCAGATTTGAATTGGATTTTCAGAATCTGGAGACACCATAAAGCAGACTGTTTAAGAGACCATTCGATCATCATAAATTCAGGACCAGGAAACAACGGTGATGAGCTGACAACACACCCCATTAAACATCAGCATTCTTTGAAAACAGGTCACCAGGTCGGGTGCGGTGGCTCATGCCTGTAATCCCAGCACTTTGGGAGGCTGAGGTGGGCAGATCATGAGGTCAAGACATCGAGACCAGCCTGACCAACATGGTAAAACCTCGTCTCTACTAAAAATACAAACATTAGCTGGGCGTGGTGGCATGCACCTGTAGTTCCAGCTACTCCAGCTACTCAGGAGCCCTTTGAGAAAGGGCTATTTTTTAAGGGCATATTTCATTAAGAACAAAAAGAAAGGGAGAAAAGAAAATAGTAATACATTCTGGGAAGCTAGACAGATGAATAAAAACTGTCTTAGGCCAGAAAAAGTTGAGTCATAAGCATGCAGTAGAGAACACGATCACGGAACCCCCAAAAGCCTCCAAAAATAGTGGCACTAGGTTACAATTGGAAGTGAGGGTATAAGATGGAACCAAAATACAGGAGAAACTGAATACTCACAATCTGTTCAAGAAGCAATTAGGCAAAGCCATGTGATCATCTCAATTGGTACAAAAAAGCACCTCACAAACTCCAACACCTTTCCATAACAAAAACACTCAACAAGCCAGGAATGGAAGGGAACTTGCCCCTCACACAATAAAGGGCATCTGTGAAAAACTCAGTGAATGCCGTATTCAAATTTTCCCCCTAAGATGAGCAACAAGACAAGGGTGGCCACTTTCACCACTGCTCCTCAACACCATACTGGAAGTTCTCCCCAGAGCAATTCGTTAAGAAAAGCAGGGGCGGGGGCGGCATACTAATTGGAAAGGAAGATGTAAAACTACCTTTATTCTCAGATGACATGATCTCATATCTAGAAAATCCTAATGAATCAACCAAAAAACTGCTGTCAGAATAAGCAAACTCAGCAAAGTTTCAGGATACAAGATCAATACAAAAGTCAGTTGCATTTGTACACACTAGCAATAAACAATCTGAAAGTCAAACTGGGAAAACAATTCATTTTACGATAGCATCAAAAAGTGTTAAAAACTTAGGAATAAATTTAACCAAGGAAGTGCACCACTTGTACACTGAAAATCACAAACATTGTAGAAAGAATTAAAGACAACCTACATAAATGGGAAGACATTCCATGTTCATGGATGGAAAGACTTAATACTGTTAGGATGGCAGTATTCCCACGGTGATGTACAGATTCAATACTGTCTCTATCAAAACCCCAATGGTCTTTTTTGCAAATGTGGAAAAATCAATCTTTATATGGAACTGCAAAGGGTCCCAAATAGTGAAAAATCTTCCAGAACAAAAGCAAAGTTGGAGGACCCCAACTTCCTAGCTTCAAAACTTACTACAAAATAGTGTGGCATTGGGAGGCCGAGGTGGGGGGATCATGAGGTCAGGAGTTCGAGGCCAGCCTGGCCAACACGGTGAAACCCCGTCTCTACTAAAAATACAAAAATTAGCTGGGCGTGGTGGCATGCACCTGTAATTCCAGCTACTTGGGAGGCTGAGGCGGGAGACACATTTGAACTCAGAAGGTGGAGGCTACAGTGAGCCGAAATCACGCCACTGCACTCCAGCCTAGGCGACAGGGCAAGACTCCATCTCAAAAAAAAAAAAAAAAAAAAAAAAGTGTGGCATTGGCATAAAAACATACAGACCTGCAGAACAGGGTCCAAAAATAGACCCACACATCTATAGTCAATTGATTTTGACAAGGGCACCAAGACCACTCAATAGGGAAAAAGCAGTCCTGTCAACAAATGATGCTTGAACAATTGAATATCCACATGCAAAAGAACGAAGTTAGACCCTACCACACACCGCACACAAGAACGAACTCAAAATGGGTCAAAAACCTAAATACAAGAGCTACAATGATCAACCCTTAAAACACAGGACAAATCCTCCTGACTTTGATTTTTCAGAGTTCTTAGGTATGACATCAAAAGTATGTGCAACAGAAGAAAAAACAGAAAAATTAGAGTTCATCAATTTGTGCATCAAAGGACACTAACAAGAGAGTGAAGAAACAATCCAAAGACTGGGAGAAAGTATTTACTAATCATGTATCTGATAAGGGTCTAGTATACAGAATAAAGAATTCTGACAACTCAAAAAAAAAATAGAGGAAAAAAAAGAAAGGCAACCCAATTTAAAAAAGGAGAAAGAGGCCAGGCAGGGTGGCTCATGCCTGTGATTCCAGCATTTTGGGAGGCCGACGCAGGTGGATCACCTGAGGTTGGGAGTTTGAGACCAACCTGACCAACATGGGGAAACCCCATCTCTACTAAAAATACAAAATTAGCCGGGTGTGATGGCAGGCACCTGTAATCCCAGCTACTCGGGAGGCTGAGGCAGGAGAATCGCTTGAATCCGGGAAGCAGAAGTTGCAGTGAGCTGAGTTTGCGCCACTGCACTCCAGCCTGGGGAAAAAAAAAAAGCTGGGCGCCGTGGCTCATGCCTGTAATCCCAGCATTTTGGGAGGCTGAGGCGGGCGGATCACGGGGTCAGGAAATCGAGACTATCCTGGCTAACATGGTGAAACCCCGTCTCTACTAAAAAAAATACCAAAAAAATTAGCCAGGTGTGGTGGCGGGTGCCTGTAGTCCCAGCTACTCCGTAGGCTGAGGCGGGAGAATGGCGTGAACCCGTGAGGCGGAGCTTGCAGCGAGCCGAGATCGCGCCACTGCACTCCAGCCTGGGTGACAGCGAGACTCCGCCTCAAAAAAAAAAAAGGCGGGGGGTTGGGTGGGTAGGCGGGGAAGGACCTGAATGAGAATTTCTCCAAAAATATACAATGGCCAACATGGACATGAAACAATTCTCAACTTCACTGGTCATCAGGGACATGCAAATCACAGCCAAATCAGAAGCCACTTCAGACCCACTAGCATGGTCATCCTTTTTGGAAACTAAGTGTTGGGAGGATGTGCAGAAAGTGAACTCTCATATGTTGCTGATGGAAATGTAAAATGGTGCAGCCACTGCGAAAAATCGTTTGGCACTTCCTCAAAAAGCTAAACACAGACTTGCCATATGACCTGGCAACTCCATTCCTTGGTATATAACCAAAGAATTGAAAACAGGTGCTCAAATAAAAACTCATACACAAATGTTCATAATAGCTGCATTACTCACAAGAGCCAACAGGTGGAAACAGCCCAGGCGAGCATCAACAGACTAATGCATAAACATAATGTGGTATATCTATACAATGCACAATTATTCAGTCATAAAATGGAATGGAATACTGATACAGTCTACAACATGCATGAACTCTGAAGACATTATCTTAAGTGAAAGAGGCCAGACACAAGGGGCTGCATACTGTATAATTCCATTTACATGAAGTCTCCAGAACAGGCCAATTCATAGAGACAGAAAGCAGATTAGCCATTACCAGGGCCTGGGAAGACGGAAGAATGGGCAGTGGCTGCTTAACACGTATAGGGTTTCCATCTGGGATGATGAAAAAGTTATGTAACTAGGTGGTAATGTTGTTTTATGTTACATGTATTTTAGCACAATCGGAAAAAAAAGCAGGTGAATGAGAAGATACTGCATTTATGAAGAACATATCACAAATTTTAAAGGAGAAAAAAAAAAAGCCCTGGGAAATTTAAAATACGATGGCCAAACTAAAATGCTAGATACATTGGAAGAAAAAGAGGAAATCTAGAAAGTAGAATAGAAAATGGAAGAAAGATAAGAAAATTATAGCCAGCCCAAGCCTTCCAGCCCAAACAGCAGTATTTCCAAAACACTCAGGGGGAAAAAAAAAAAAAAGGTAAACAAGAGGAAACTGTTAGAGAAATAATTTGAGAAAACTAAAGGGTTCAAAAAACTATCAAGTGTCCAACAACAGATGAGAACAAACCAAAACCCACGATGTTTCTACACAGTGGAGATGTAGGGAGTAAAAACGGATTGCACACAAAAGCCTTCATACAAAGCATTAGCAATTAGAGCCGCAAGCACTCCACGGGCAATACTATTACCGAAGCTTAGAAGACACGATTATGAGCAGCTTCCCACCTGGAATCAGAGCCAGGCGCAGCAACCACAAGCTGCAAAGCGAGAGCAGAGACGTGAGACCTCAGCGCCCCTCTGCCCCGGGGAGCCCTGGGCGGCCGGGAGAAATCCCCCCCGTGACGGTGACAGTGGCAAGGTGTTCCCCGCCGCTGCTTATTTTGCGCCAGACACCGTTCCGGGCACTTTGCAGGCGCAACAGGGCGCGGAGACCGCGCGCGCGCCTCCAGGCAGGTGGGGGAGAGAGGATCGCTTGAGCCTAAGAGTCCGACCTGGGCAGCACAGAGGGACCCCCCCAACCCTACAAAAAATACGAGTATCAGCCGGGCGCGGTGGCTCACGCCTGTGATCCCACCGCTTCGGGAGGCGGAGGCGGGAGGATCGCTCGCGCTCAGGAGGTCGAGACCCCCCCTCTTAAATAAAACCGCCTTCCCACCACCCCACCCACGGCCCGGCCGCTACTTCCAGGGGCTGGGACCCCGCAGCGGGGTCCACGCGGGCAGCCCCGGCCGAGGCCTGAGAACGCGGGGAGGACGCTCCTCCACGCCCAGCCCGGGCTACCCGCCGCGGCCTCCCGCGCCTCTCCCCGCTCCGCCCCCGACCCCGCGCCCTGGCCCGGCCGGCGACACCCCGGGGAGGAGCAGGACCCCCGCGCCACGACCCCCAGGGTCCCTGGGCGTCTTCACCGCGCGGGCTGGGGTAGCTGCGAGGCGCGGGACGGGCGGGGGCGGCAGCCGTAGGCCCAGGAGGCCCTAGCACAACCCGCGCAGAGGGCGCCCAGGCCGCGACCCCGCGTCCTCCCGGCCCCCGCCCCGCTTCTCCGCAGTCCGGCACCCACCCCAGGGTCCCCTCGGCCCGGCCCGCCCGGAGCTCACCTGCCTCGCGCCGCCGCCTCAGGCCTCGTCTGCGCCGCCCAGGCCGGAGAAGACGCTCTGCCCGCCCCAGCCAATCGCGGGCCGCGCCCCGGGCCGAGGGCGGGAGCAACGCAGGCCTCCACCAATCCCGAGCGCGCCACCTGAAGCGTTCTGGCCAGTGACGAGGAGGCTACGGGCCGCGGGCGGAGGAGGGAGGGGGACTCCAGGCGGGGGAAGGGGAGAAGGAGAGGGAGGGATGGGGAGGGGCCTGGATGCGTCACGGGGTGAGACGGGCGGGGCGGGGCCGCGTCCCGGTAGGGGGGCTGCACCTGGAGGAGGGGGCCTGCATGCAGGGGAGAGGCTGCTCCTGAGGGAGGGGTCTGCACCCGGAGGAGGGCTCCGCATTTCGGGGAAGGGTCTGCACCTGGTCGGGGGTTTGCATCTGGGGGAGGGGCCCGCACCTGGGGGAGAGGCCCGCACTGGGGGAGGGGTCCGCACCTGGGGGAGGGGCCCGCACTGGCGGAGGGGTCTGCGTCGGCGGAGGGGTCCGCGTGTCAGATACGGGGTCTACGTTGGGGAGGGGTCTGCATCTTCGGAAAGGTGTTTGGATCTGGGGGAGGGGTCTTGGGGAGGGGCCCCTGCGGCTCTGGGAGGCAGCCCCCGCTTCCCACGGGGCTCACCTCGGCCAGTGCCTCCTTGGCCTCCCGAACGTCTCCCAGTGCTGGCCGCCGCCACCACCCCAATTCGCCGCAGCTCCAGGCGTGCGCAGGCGCTCCCAGGCCGGACTCCTCCCTTGGCCCCTGCTCCCCGGGCGCCCTTCTGGGGAATGAGTGGGGTCTGCAGGCGTGGTCACCCGCAGGGCCCTGGCTGATGGAGATGCAGCTCTTCTGTCGTGGAATTCGCAGGTTCTGTTCTCCGTGCTGGGGACTGCACCGCGTCTTGCAAATACTGATTTGTTCTGTGCATTTTTAGAACGAAGTATAATTTACAATCATGTTCACCTTTTTTACTGTTGTTTTTTTTTTGAGACAGGGTCTCACTCCCGTTGCCCAGGCTGGACTGCAGTGGCACAGTCATAGCTCGCTGTGACCTCAACCTCCCCGGCTCAGGTGATCCTCCCACCTCAGACTCCCGTGGCTGGAACTACAGTCGCGCGTGGCTTTTTTTTTTTTTTTTTTTTTTTGAGACGAAGTCTCTCACCGTTGCTTGGGCTGGAGTGCAGTGGCATGATCTCGGCTCATTGCAACCTCCGCCTCCTGGGTTCAAGCGATTCTCCTGCCTCAGTCTCCCCAGTAGCTGGGATTATAGGAGCCTGCCACCACGCCCTGCTAATTTCATGTGTTTTTAGTAGAAACGGGGTTTCACCATGTTGGCCAGGCTGATCTTGAACTCCTGATCTCGTGATTCGCCGGCCTCGGCCTCCCAAAGTGCTGGGATTACAGGCGTGAGCCACCGCGCCCCGCCTTTTTTGTGTTTTTTTTTGTAGACATGGGGGTGTCACTGTGTTGTCCAGGCTGGTCTTGAACTCCTGACCTCAAGCGATCCTCTCACCTTAGCACCCTAAAGTGCTGGCATAACAGGCATGAACCACCGCACCCGGCCAATAAAGCCTTTATTTATTTGTTTATTCATTTAGTTTTGAGATGGAGTTTTGTTCTTGTCCAGGCTGGAGTGCAATGGCACAATCTCGGCTCACTGCAACCTCCGCCTCCCGCGTTCAAGTGATTCTTGTGCCTTAGCCTCCAGAGTAGCTGGGACCACATCTGGATAATTTTTGTATTTTTAGTAGAGATGGGATTTTTTTTTTTGAGATGGAGTCTCGCTCTGTCACCCAGGCTGGAGTGCAGTGGTGCGATCTCAGCTCACTGCAAGTTCCGCCTCCTGGGTTCACGCCATTCTCCTGCCTCAGCCTCCCTAGAAGCTGGGACTACAGGTGCCCGCCACCACGCCCAGCTAATTTTTTTGTGTTTTTAGTAGAGACAGGGTTTCACCGTGTTCGCCAGGACGGTCTCGATCTCCTGACCTCGTTATCTGCCCGCCTTGGCCTCCCAAAGTGCTGGGATTACAGGCGTGAGCCACCACGCCTGGCCTAGACGGGGTTTCACCACGTTGGCCAGGCTGGTCTCAAACTCCTGTTTTTTCCCTTTTGTTTTGCTTTTTGTTGTTGTTGTTTAGAGACAGGGTCTTGCTCTGTCATCCAGGCTGGAGTGGTATGATCATAGCTCACTGCCGCCTCGACATCCCATGTTCAAGCCATCCTCCCACACACCACCTGAGTAGCTGAGACTACAGGCACACACCACCGTGTCTGGCTAATTTTAAAAATTTTTTTGTAGAGATAGGGTCTCACTATGTTCCCCAGGCCGGTCTTGAACTCTTGGTCTGAAGCAATCATGTGCCTCAGCGTCCCCCAGTACCCGCTACCACACCTGACTACTGATGGCCCTTACATTGCTGCTAAAACCCTGCATTAGATATCCTTTTTAAACAGGCACATCTGTTTTAAACAGGCACATCTGTTTACCGCCTGGGTCTGTCACTAGAAAAGATGGACATTCTAATACTAGGATCGTGTCCCCAAAAAGGCTGGCCTCCACCCTGCCCACCCTGGGGCCAGTACGGCTCCCCACCCCGTAAGGCCCCAGTCCTCAGAGTGGGTTAAGGGAGGAACAAGAACAAGCAGGTAGGAGAATCTGGAGGCTTCTGTGTCTCCCGAAACACAGCTTGGCTCTGTTTTCTTCGGCCTGGCCAACCGTCCTCATTTCAGAAGTTGGGCAGCAGGCTGGACTTCAGTCCCTAAGGCTCTTCCCAGCGCTGCAGAGCAGGATGGAGCAGGTGGCGCAGCCATTGATATTTCAAAGCAAGGGAAACGGAGGCAGGGGCCGGGCCAGCAGCCTGGCTGGAGTGAGACCGGACGCAGTGACCCCGTAGGCGGGCTCATTGTCTTCACGGCCACCATCTCTGCTGCAGAACCGAGGGCAGCAACGGCCCGTTTTGGGAAGCTCCCGGGGGAGCGCAGTGCTGCTTTCTCGGTGAGCTCACACCTCAAATTTGGCAGCAGGCTGTGCCTTTCAGCGGTAAACAGAAACCGGCTCCTGGGAGACGAGTCAGAAACCCGAGTCCAGAGGCTTCGTGCCATCTGGATCTGGATGAGGGTGGCTGCACAAGGGCCAGGGAGAGGGTCGGACGAAGGAAAATTACCCAGCCGACCTCCAGGAGGCTCAGGAAATCCCTTTCACTCTCTCTCTCTCTCTCTCTCTCTCTCTGTGTTTTTTTTTTTTTTTTTTTCTGAGACAGAGTTTCACTCTTGTCGCCCAGGCTGGAGTGCAATGGCGCGATCTCAGGTCACTGCAACCTCCACCTCCCATAAATCCCTTTCTCTTAAGGAAGCAATTTGGCTTCTCTGCCGGCTGCTTCCCCATCCTGCCCGCTTCTGGTTCCTCCTTTGGGCCGGAAGCATCCGCAGAGGAAATGGTTTTTGGTGGGTGGTTGTCCCCTGCGGTGAGTGAGGGCGGCCCGTGGTGTGGTTTCAGGGCGTGAGTCTGTGGGGAGTGGTGAAAGGAACTTGCCAGAGAGCTGCAACAGATTTCAGCCAGATTTCCCAATACACAGAATCCAAAATCCATGCACAGACGCTCCCAGTATTGACAGAGGGTTTGAACTCAGTACAGACTGCAGATATGCATGCTGGGCCCTGAAGAGCGTTTTATTTACTTACGTATATATGTATGTATTTGCTTATTTTTGAGAGAGAGCCTTGCTCTGTCACCCAGGCTGGAATGCAGTGGCACAATCACGGCTCATGGAAGCCTCAAACTCCTGGCCTCAAGTGATTCTCTTGCCTCAGCCTCTCGAGTAGCTGGGACTACAGGCACCCACCACAATGCCCAGCTAATTTTATTTTTTTAACTTTTTGTAGAGAGAGGGTCTTGCCATGTTACCCAGTCTGGTCTCAAACTCCTGGGCTCAAGCCGTCCTCCCACTTTGGCCTCCCAAAGTGCTGGGATGACAGGTGTGAGCCACCTCACCTGGCCTTCTCCTTTTTTTTTGAAACAGAGTCTTGCTGTGTCACCAGGCTGGAGTGCAGTGGTGTGATCTCGGCTCACTGCAACCTCTGCCTCCCAGGTTCGATTAATTCCCCTGCCTCAGCTTCCCGAGTAGCTGGGATTACAGGTGCACACCACCATGCCCGGCTAATTTTTTGTATTTTACTAGAGACAGGTTTCACCATGTTGGCCAGGATGGTCTCGATCTCCTGACCATGTGATCCGCCTGCCTCGGCCTCCCAAAGTGTTGGGATTACAGGCGTGAGCCACTGCACCCAGCCACCTCCTTTTATAAGGATATGTATTGGATCCAGGGCCCACCCTAAGCCAGGATGGTCTCATCTCTAGATCTTTACCTTCATTATATCTGCAAAGACCCTTATTCCAAGTAACATTTCATTCTGAGGTGAACAAATCTGGGGGCTGCTATGCATCCTGCTACTGTTTAACAGACCTGCCAAGAGATGACCTGCCCCCAGGGATTAGCTAAGTAAAAGAGCAGGCATCCTAAAACAAAACAATAAAACAAAGTGCCTCACAAATGTCCTTGTTTGTCTTGAAAGAGCTGTCTGTCCTCCCTCCCTCTACTGCCTCCTCCTGTTCTCTCCAGAGCCCATCCTTACCGCACTGCCAAAATCACTCCCACCAAGGCCGCTGTCGCTGTGACTCACTGAAGCCTAGGTGGGTTCTCAGCCTTCCCCAGCGATGGCTCTGCGGCCAGGCTGCACCCTCCTGTCCCCTATCATCCTCCCTGGCCCTGCTCACTCCCGTCCCCCACCGTCCTCCCCATACTGTCCTCCCCAGCCCTGCACCCCCCCGCCCCCCACGGTCCTCACACCGTCCTCCCCAGCCCTGCACCCCCCTGTCCCCCACTGTCCTCCTCACACCGTCCTACCCAGCCCTGCACCCCCCTGTCCCCCACTGTCCTC